>NC_091434.1:134852765-135009190 GCF_964237555.1 Oryctolagus cuniculus
GAAAAGCAGAGCTTTGGGAGGATCGGAAGCAAAGTGAGGAGACCTACCCTCATTTATAAGGACCGCTTGTACTGAGAATAAACCATGCTAGACCAGTTGTGCGTACAGGAAGAGGACCATGCAGTAATCCACATTAGAGGAGCTTTGGAGCGGAGAAAGTGGGGAGACGTAGTTGGATGCCTGACACATTGTGAAGGTAGAGAAACTGTAATTTATAGAGGGACTCATTGGGCAGTGTGAGAAAAGCATACTGATTTGCAGAAAGCGACCCGCTCCATTCCCTTGAGGAGTTTGTTCTGTGAAGCAGAACACTCATGTGAGCAGTAGCTGAGAGAGAAGCATGACGATGAATTGTGGGTGTTAATGTGAGCTGAAGAATGCCCAGGTAGCTGGTAAAATATTTCTGGGTATGTTTGTGAAGGTGTTCAGGGAAGGGTCTAGAATTTCGTTTGGTGAAATAAATAAAGCAGATGGGTCCTCACCAGTGCAGGTGAGCATCATGCCATCTGCTGAGGACACAGACAGAACAAGAAGACTGGAGGCGAGTGAACTTGCTTCTTTTGGAGCTTTGGCCTTGACCATTTGAACACCAGGTTCTTATGCCTCTAGACTCCAGACCAGAACCACCTCCCAGCCAACAAGATGTTCAGACTTTTGGGCTTGGACTAAGAGTTATACCATCAGTGCTCCCTGGTTCTCTGCCATTTGGACCCACACCAAATCGCAGCAGTGGCTTTTGTGGTTCTGGTTTGCAGGCGGCATGTTACAGGACTCTGTGGCCTCCATGATCACACAAGCCTAATTTCAAAGTGCATTCCTTTTTGCCCTGATTTTCAGGAGAACCCTAATGAATATAGGAAGTGTCAATACAGGGAGGATATTTCTAAGACAGGAGAATTGAAAAAGAAGTATGTATGTTGATGAGAACCCTTCAGTATGCAGTAGGGTGTAAAAGACTGATAATGCACAGACAAGAGGGAGGAGTAGGTGTCGCTCCCCCTCTTCATGGAGGAACGACACTAAACCCTGCCTAGGCTTCATATCCGAGTCACGGCACCATTATGTCGCTCCCCGTCTTCGTAGAGGAACAACACAGGACCCTGCACTGTTCTTTTGTCTGCTCGGCCCTCCCCGGGTTTGCTGCTGGTTCTTCCCGGGTTGGCTACCGTCCCTTCCACCTCCGTGGAAGGGCGGTTCCCCCTGCCACCTTCCCCACTTCCGCAGGGGAGCGGCACACCGCCAGCCGGCTCTCTCGGGGGCTGCACAGGTGTTCCCTCAGATGTTCCTGGTGCATGTTGTCTCTCTCCTCCTTTATAGTCCTCTTCCACCAATCCCAACTCTGCTACCCACACGCCGAGTACGCTGCTCTCCTCCAATCAGGAGTAGGTCCTACAGTTTATTGGTTGAACTGGAGGCAGCTGTGTAGAAGCTGTTTCTCCCTTCTCAGCACCATATTGTGGGAGAGCAGATGCATAGAATAAGTCTTAATTCCAGTAACAGTATAGTCCGAGTTGCTCCCCACAAGTAGGGAACTCTGAGGAGGTGGAAGCCTTGGGGTCTGGAACACACATGGAAGTGTCCTTGTAGGAGCATAGAGACCTTCTTCATAGCACCTGAGTAATCTTCAAAAAACTCAACAAAAAGAAACAGTGACTTGGAAGAATTTTGAAATCTAGAAGACACTAGGTTATATCAGGCAAGACGGTATATGTTCTCACCTCCTGCTTTTCCATCCCTCAGCCTGACACTGCCACCCATCCCTAACTTCAGGCTCCCAAACTGAAACGGGCCTTACCTGGGAAAGAGAATAGGATTGATTTTCGAATAAATAAGGAATTCTGCTATTATATTAGGCTGAACTGATCTTTTAACTATTGAACAGAAAATTTTATAGTGACTGATAAGCCCTAGCACAGGCATTGGGACCCTCCCAAAATAAGCTCACAGGAACACACAATGCAAACAGGTTATAAATCCAGTCATTTTAAAAAGTTGTATCACATATTTAAAATATCCAGTGTCTATAATGATTGTTGGGGGGGATTCTTTTTTTTTTTATTTAATGAATATAAGTTTCCAAAGTACGAATAATGGATTACAATGGCTTCCCCCCCATACCGTCCCTCCCACCCACAACCCTCCCCTTTCCCACTCCCTCTCCCCTTCCATTCACATCAAGATTCATTTTCGATTATCTTAATATACAGAAGATCAGCTTAGTATACATTAAGTAAGGATTTCAACAGTTTGCTCCCACACAGAAACATAAAGTGAAAAATAATAGATGATTTTTTTTTAATGATGATGAAATCAGATCAGACCTATTGTCATGTTTAATCCCAGTGAGAGTCAAGTTGGGAGTTGATAGTTTCTTTTCTTTTTTTTTTTTTTTTTTTTTAACAGAGGATCAGTTTAGTATGCATTAAGTAAAGATTTCAACAGTTTGCACCCCCATAGAAACACAAAGTGAAATATATTGTTTGAGTACTCGTTATAGCATTAAATCTCAATGCACAGCACATTAAGGACAGAGATCCTACATGAGGAGTAAGTGCACAGTGACTCCTGTTGTTGACTTTACCAATTGACACTCCTGTCTATGGCATCAGTAATCTCCCTATGCACCAGTCATGAGTTTCCAAGGCTATGGAAGCCCTCTGAGTTCTCCGATTCTTATCTTGTTTAGACAAGGTATTGTCAAAGTGGAGGTTCTCTCCTCCCTTCAGAGAAAGGTACCTCCTTCTTTGAAGACCTGTTCTTTCCACTGAGATCTCACTCACAGAGATCTTTTGCCAGAGTGTCTTGGCTTTCCATGCCTGAAATACTCTCATGGGCTTTTCAGCCAGATCCGAATGCCTTTAGGGCTGATTCTGAGGCCAGAGTGCTATTTAGGACATCTGCCATTCTATGAGTCTGCTGAGTATCTCACTTCCCATGTTGGATCACTCTCCCCTTTATTTATTCTATCGGTTAGTGTTAGCAGGTACTAGACTTGCTTATGTGCTCCCTTTGACTCTTAGTCCTTTCATTATGATCAATTGTGAACTGAAATTGATCACTTGGAATAGTGAGATGGCATTGGTACATGCCACCTTGATGGGATTGAATTGGAATCCCCTGGTATGTTTCTAACTCTACCATTTGGGGCAAGTCAGCTTGAGCATGTCCCAAATTATACATCTCTTCCCTCTCTTATTCCTACTCTTATGTTTAACAGGGATCACATTTCAGTTAAATTTCAACACTTAAGAATAACTGTGTATTAATTACAGAATTAAACCAGTCATATTAAGTAGAACAGACAAAAAAGCTACTAAGAGGGATAATGTATTAAGTTGTTCATTAACAGTCAGGGCTATGCTGATCAAGTCACCGTTTCCCATAGTGTCCATTCCACTTCAACAGGTTTCCTTTTTGGTGTTCAGTCAGTTGTCACCGATCAGGGAGAACATATGGTATTTGTCCCTTTGGGACTGGCTTATTTCACTCAGCATGATGTGTTCCAGATTCCTCCATTTTGTTGCAAATGACTGGATTTCGTTGTTTCTTACTGCGGTATAGTATTCTAAAGAGTACATATCCCATAATTTCTTTATCCAGTCTACCGTTGATGGGCATTTAGGTTGGTTCCAGGTCTTAGCTATTGTGAATTGAGCTGCAATAAACATTAGGCTGCAGACCGCTTTTTTGTTTGCCAACTTAAATTCCTTTGGGTAAATTCCAAGGAGTGGGATGGCTGGGTCGAACGGTAGGGTTATCTTCAGGTTTCTGAGGGATCTCCAGACTGACTTCCATAGTGGCTTGACCAGTTTGCATTCCCACCAACAGTGGGTTAGTGTCCCCTTTTCCCCACATCCTCGCCAGCATCTGTTGTTGGTAGATTTCTGAATGTGAGCCATTCTAACCGGGGTGAGGTGGAACCTTAATGTGGTTTTGATTTGCATTTCCCTGATTGCTAATGACCTCGAACATTTTTTCATGTGCCTGTTGGCCATTTGGATTTCCTCTTTTGAAAAATGTCTATTGAGGTCCTTGGCCCATCTCCTAATTGGGTTGTTGGTTTTGTTTTTGTGGAGTTTCTTGATCTCTTTGTAGATTCTGGTTATCAACCCTTTATCTGTTGCATAGTTTGCAAATATTTTTTCCCATTCTGACGGTTGTCTCTTCACTCTCCTGACTGTTTCTTTTGCAGTACAGAAACTTCTCAATTTGATGCAATCCCAATAGTTAATTTTGGCTTTGACTGCCTGTGCCTCCCGGGTCTTTTCCAGAAACTCTTTGCCTGTGCCAATATCTTGAAGGGTTTCTCCAATGTTCTCTAGTAACTTGATGGTGTCAGGTCGTAGATTTAGGTCTTTAATCCATGTTGAGTGGATTTTTTTGTAAGGTGTAAGGTAGGGGTCTTGCTTCATGATTCTGCACGTGGAAAACCAATTTTCCCAGCACCATTTATTGAATAGACTGTCCTTGCTCCAGGAATTAGTTTTAGATCCTTGATCAAATATAAGTTGGCTGTAGATGTTTGGGTTGATTTCTGGTATTTCAATTCTGTTCCATTGGTCTATCCATCTGTTTCTGTACCAGTACCATGCTGTTTTGATTACAACTGCCCTGTAGTATGTCCTGAAATCTGGTATTGTGATGCCTCCAGCTTTGTTTTTGTTGTACAAGATTGCTTTAGCTATTCGAGGTCTCTTGTGCCTCCATATAAACTTCAACACCAATTTTTCCAGATCTGAGAAGAAGGTCTTCGGTATCTTGATTGGTATTGCATTGAATTTATAAATTGCTTTTGGGAGAATGGACATTTTGATGATATTGATTCTTCCAATCCATGAGCATGGAAGATTTTTCCATTTCTTGGTATCCTCTTCTATTTCTTTCTTTAAGGTTTTGTAATTTTCATCGTAGAGATCTTTAACGTCCTTGGTTAAGTTTATTCCAAGGTATTTGATTGTTTTTGTAGCTATTGTGAATGGGATTGATCTTAGAAGTTCTTCCTCAGCCGTGGCATTGTCTGTGTATACAAAGGCTGTTGATTTTTGTGCATTGATTTTATACCCTGCTACTTTGCCAAACTCTTCTATGAGTTCCAATAGTCTCTTAGTAGAGTTCTTTGGGTCCCCTAAATAAAGAATCATGTCATCTGCAAAGAGGGATAGTTTGAGTTCTTCCTTCCCAATTTGTATCCCTTTAATTTCTTTTTCTTGCCTAATAGCTCTGGCTAGAACCTCCAGAACTATATTGAATAGCAGTGGTGAGAGTGGGCATCCCTGTCTGGTACCAGATCTCAGTGGAAATGCTTCCAACTTTTCCCCATTCAATAGGATGTTGGCTGTGGGTTTTTCATAGATTGCTTTGATTGTATTGAGGAATGTTCCTTCCATACCCAGTTTGCTTAGAGTTTTCATCATGAACGGGTGTTGTATTTTATCAAATGCTTTCTCGGCATCTATTGAGATAATCATATGGTTTTTCTTCTGCAGTCTGTTAATGTGGTGTATCACATTGATTGTTTTGCGCACATTAAACCATCCCTGCATACCAGGGATAAATCCCACTTGGTCTGGGTGGATGATCTTTCTGATGTGTTGTTGCATTCTATTGGCCAGAATTTTATTGAGGATTTTTGCATCTATGTTCATCAGGGATATTGGTCTGTAATTCTCTTTCAGTGCTGCATCTTTTTCTGACTTAGGAATTAAGGTGATGCTGGCTTCATAGAAAGAATTTGGGAGGATTCCCTCTTCTTCGATTGTTCTGAATAGTTTGAGAAGAATTGGAGTTAGTTCTTCTTTAAATGTCTGGTAGAATTCAGCAGTGAATCCATCTGGTCCTGGGCTTTTCTTTGTTGGGAGGGCCTTTATTACTGTTTCAATTTCTGTCTCAGTTATGGGTCTGTTTAGGTTTTCGATGTCTTCCTGGTTCAATTTAGGTAGGTTGCATGTGTCCAGGAATCTATCCATTTCTGATAGGTTTCCCTGTTTGCTGGCATACAAGTCCTTGTAGTAATTTCTGATGATTCTTTTTATTTCTGTGGTGTCTGTTGTTACATTTCCTTTTTCATCTCTGATTTTATTGATTTGGGTCTTTTCTCTTCTTTTTTTAGTTAGTTGGGCCAATGGGGTGTCAATTTTGTTTATTTTTTAAAAAAACCAGCTCCTCATTTGGCTGATTTTTTGTAATGTTTTTTTGGATTCAATCCTGTTGATTTCTTCTCTGATTTTAATTATTTCTCTTCTCCTACTAGATTTGGGTCTGGTTTGCTGTAGGTTTTCTAGAACCTTGAGGTGAATAGAAAGCTCATCTATTTGGTGTCTTTCCAATTTCTTGATGTAGGCACCTATTGATATAAACTTTCCTCTTAACACTGCTTTTACTGCGTCCCATAAGTTTTGGTATGTTGTGCTGTTATCCTCATTTACTTCCAGAAAGTTTTTGATTTCTCTTTTGATTTCTTCTATGACCCATTGTTCATTCAGGAGCATGTTGTTCAATCTCCATGTGTTTGCATATGCTCTAGGGATTCCTGAGTTGTTCATTTCCAACTTCATTCCTTTATGGTCTGAGAAGCTGCATGGTATGATTCTAATTCTTTTGAATTTGCTGAGACTTACTTTATGGCCTAGTATGTGGTCAATCCTAGAGAAGGTTCCATGTACTGCTGAGAAGAATGTAAAATCTTTAGCTGTAGGATTGAAAGTTCTGTATATATCTGTTAGATCCATTTGGGCTATAGTGTCGTTTAAATCTACTGTATCCTTGTTGATCTTCTGTCCTATTGATCTGTCTATTTCTGAGAGTGGAGTATTGAAGTCCCCCAGTACTATTGTATTGGGGTCTAAGTCTCCCTTTAAATCCGTTAACAAATCTTTTAGATAAACCGGTGCCCTGTAGTTAGGTGCATATACATTGATAATTGCTATATCTTCCTGTTGAATTGATCCCTTAATCATTATGTAGTGTCCCTCTTTGTCTCTCTTAACGGTTTTTGTAGTAAAGTTTATGGTGTCTGATATTAAGATGGCTACGCCTGCTCTTTTTTCATTTCTGTTGGCATGGTATATCTTTTTCCAGCCTTTCACTTTCAGTCTGTATGGATCTTTGTTGGAAAGATGTGTTTCTTGTAAGCAGCAAATAGATGGGTTTTGTTCCTTAACCCAATCAGCCAAACGGTGTCTTTTAACTGGACAGTTCAGGCCATTCACGTTCAATGTGACTAATGATAAGTGGTAACTTTGCCCTGCCATTTGCCAAAGATAAGTTCTAATATATGCTTTGAATTCCCTGTGATCTTTTGCTGTGAGGTTTCCTTCCTTTACCTTCTTTCATATTGATGACCGTGTTTCTTTGTTTCTGTGTGTAACACATCTTTAAGCATCTTTTGCAGGGCTGGTCGAGTGGCAACAAATTCTTTCAATTTCTGTTTGTTATGAAAAGTCTTTATTTCACCTTCATTCACAAATGATAGCTTTGCAGGATATAATATTCTGGGCTGGCAGTTGTTCTCTCTTAGTACCTGGGCTATATCTCGCCATTCCCTCCTAGCTTGTAGAGTTTCTGATGAGAAGTCAGCTGTGAGTCTGATTGGAGATCCTCTGAGAGTAATCTGACGTTTCTCTCTTGCACATTTTAGGATCTTTTCTTTATGTTTCACTGTGGAGAGTTTAATTACAACGTGTCATGGTGAGGATCTCTTTTGGTCGTGTTTATTAGGGGTTCTGTGGGCTTCCTGTACTAGGATTTCTCTGTCCTTCTCCAAACCTGGGAAATTTTCTGCTAATATCTCACTAAAAAGGCCTTCTAATCCTTTCTCCCTCTCCATGCCTTCAGGAACTCCTAGAACCCGAATGTTGGGTTTTTTAATAGTATCCTGAAGATTCCCGACAATATGTTTTAGATTTCTAATTTCCTCGTCTTTTCTTTGGTCTGACTGTATCCTTTCCTGTTCTCTGTCTTCTAAGTCTGATATTCTCTCTTCTGCTTCTCCCATTCTGTTTGTAAGGCTCTCTATTGTGTTTTTCATTTGATCTATTGAATTCTTCACTTCAGTCACTATCCCAGTTTCCTGTTGTACTAGTTGTTTCGTTTCATTTTGATTCCTCCTTAATATTTCATTTTCACGAGAGAGATTTTCTATCTTGTCCATTAAGGATTTCTGTAGTTCCAGAATTTGTTTTTGAGAACTTCTTAATGTTCTTATCAATTTTTTGAGATCTGCTTCTTGCATTTCTTCTATGTCATCATCCTCATAATCTTGAATTGGGGTGTCTTTTTCATTTGAGGGCTTCATGGTGACTTCCTTGTTTTTATTACCTTGGTTTTTGCGTTTGTTATTTGTCATATTGGAGATATTTGGTTTCTTCACTGTGGTGCTTTTTCTTGTTATACTATGACTCTAGATTAAGTGGACTATCTGTTTTTGATGGAGCCTTAGGGCTTGAGATGGGTGTGGCCTGAGAGCTCTGTTTGGTGTGCCAAAGGTGACACTCCCAGGTTGGGCGTGGTAAACCTCTCTCTCTCTCTCTCTCTCTCTCTCTCTTTCTTTTTTTGATTCAAAAGGGAAGTAATTCCGCACAGCTGAACGAAGTTGGAGGTAGTTAGCAGGCAAATGATATACCCACAGGAGCAAGAGATCGGAAGCTCTTTCCCAAGGACCACACAGGGAATCTGTTCGGCCCTTAGAGTGGGCTCAAATTCTCCTTCAGTCTCCCACTGGGTTGCCAAAGTTACGGAATTGTAGCGTCTCTGGAGAGTGCTCACGTGAATTCCGTGAGTTCTCTCCCCCACCGTCTCTTTTTTCACAGTCTCAGTTCAGTAGCACCACAAATTTACTAGGTCCTAATCTCCTGTTAATTCGCCCCGCCCAGAGTCAGGTTTTTCTGCTAGGCTCAGGGCCGGTGCAGACCTGAGGTCGCTCTGCTTATGACGTATGTCCAAGATGGCGCCTGCTCTTTGTCTTGCTCGCCCTTGAGAGGTGAGCGGAGAGAGAGAAACCCGTGTCCGTACCAGTCACCTTTTTTTTTTTCCCCTCTCTCTCTCTTCCAGTTAGCTTGGTGAAGTCCCCACCCCCCCTGGGGTCGTTCCCTCTAGTCTCCTCTCTCCGCTTGCCTGCCGGTGTCTCGGGTTATTGAGGTTCGGCTCACCTCGCGTTCCAGCGCTGGTGTGTTGAGTCTGCCGCTGGTGTGGGGATTCTAAATATTGCCTGTATCTGCGATTCTCTTCCTTTTTTCAATCAAATATTAATCTAGGTATTTCTGTGAAAGGGTTTTGTAGCTGTGACTAAAGACCCAAGTCAGCAGGCTTTAAGGTAACAAAGATTGGGCCTGATCCACTCCGTGAGCCCTTTCAAAGTATAATGTTTCTTCTTGCTGGTGGAGGAAGAAAAGGAGACTCAAAAGGTGAGAGGGACTCATGTACTTGTGTTACTGATGGTTTGAAGATAGAGGAGCCACAGATTGGAATACATATGACTTCTAGGAGCAGAGGGGTGTCCAAAGGTAACAGCAGGCAAAGAAATGGGACATCAGACACAAAGCCACCGGCACTTTAGGTGTTGCTAAGATAGATGAGTATGATAAATCTGTTAGGCAGTAGTAGAAAATCAAAGCAGAGATACGTAGTCTTACTTTTGTCTCACTGAAAGAGTTGATTTGAAGACAAGGAATAGTTTTCATTTATTATAGTTGATGCAGCAGCAGAATTTAATATAAATTTCTGCTATACCAACCTCTTCATCTTGGTTTCTATTTGATAAAATATGATAATTATAACTATCTTGCAGCATTGTGCTGATGATAGATGAAAGGAAAACACTTCACACAATGTCCTAAACATGGAAGGCAAGCAATAATATTAATAATTATTAACATTAATAATATTATCATCTCTTAGCATAATACATTCTCCATCTCACCTAAATACCATTTCAAATGTGCTGCTTGAGCTGGGGCAGGAGCTCTTCCATTCCTCATTTGCTCTTGAACCCTGTGTTGTTTTTTTTTTTTTTTAATAGAGGTGAAAGATGACTTTCCTCAGTAGGTCTTTTAATATCATCACTGCATCAATCATTCTGTTTTCCAGTTCAGTTGTTCAATCCCTTCTGAGCTCTTTGTTAATCTTCATTAGTGTATTAGTGTACTGACATCCATAACCAATCTACTTCAGATTTTCAATACATCAAAATCATCCAGCGAAGGACCCTGCTAGCTCTTTACCTGTCATTAGTCTCTTTAAAGCTCAAATCTCATCAGGAAGTCCACTTTGGGATATTTTCCTAAAATGTCTTTTGCTTGGTAACTTACATGGCCGGGTGAATGTGCTGCATTGTCACACATGATGTACCTTTTTTTTTTTTTTTTAAATTCTGCCTTCCTTCCCAGCTTTACTAAGGAAGGGCTGACCAAAGAGAAACAAAAAGGAAACAATCGATGCAGCCAGCATTGAAGCTGTGCACTCTGATGAGTTGATATGCTTGTGCCTTGTGACATGATTACCACAATCAAACGAATCCATGTGTCAGTCACCCCACGTAAGCTTCTTTATGTGTTTCTGTGTCTTCAGAACAGTTGATACCTATCCTTCTAGCAAATTTCAAGGAGGCTATGCATTATTATTAGCTACAGTTAGCGTGATGTCAATTAGATTTCCAGAAGTAATTCATCATAAAACTGAAAGTTTGCACTCTTTGCACAACATCTCTCCCTTTTCCCCATCCTCCAGCCACTAGTACCCATTATTCTACTCTTATTTTCAGCTGAACATTTTTTGATTTTACCTATAAGTAATATTATGTATTATTTATCTTTTTATGTCTGACATATTTCAGTTAGCAATTGATCTCCAGGTTCCTTAATGTGGATGCAAATAGATGAACTTCTTTCTTTCTAAAGGTTGGATAATATTCCATTGCATTTCCTTCCGTTTATCTGTTGATAGACAGACATTATGGCTATTTCTGTATCTTACTAGTGTCATTAATGCTGTAATAAACATGAGAGTGAACATATCTCTGTAATATAATGATTTTATTTTCTTTGGACATCTATGCAGAAGTAAGACTGTTGGATCACATAGAAATTCTGTTTTAATTTTTTTAAGGAAATTGCATACCAGCTTCCACAATGGCTATGTCAACATACACATCCCCGCGAACAGTCACAAGTGTTCCCTTTCTTCCACATTCTTGTTTTCTTTTGAAATTCTAACAATATTAATTCTTCTAATCCATAAACATGAGATATAGTCCCATTTATTTGAGTTCTTTTGTTCTTTCCTTAAAGATTTATTCATTTAATTGAAAGTCAGCATTACAGAGATAGAGGGGGAAATAGAGAGAGACAGAGAAAGGAAGAGAGGTCTTCCATCCACTGATTCACTCTCCAGATGGCTGCAATGGCCAAGGCTGAGCCAGCCCTAAACCAGAAGGCAGAAGCTTCATCTGGGTCCCCCAACTGGGGGTCTGGGCCCCAAACACTTGTGCCATATTCCACTGCATCTCCTAGGCCACCAGCAGGAAGCTGAGCCAGAAGTGGGGCAATCAGGGTAGGAACTGTGGCCCATTTGGGAAGCAGTCATCCCAGGCAGTAGCTTTACCTACCATGCAACAATGCCGGGCCCTGGTCCCATTTATCTGTTCCATTTTATCTTGAATTTCTTTCATTCATGTTTTATAGTTTCAGTGTACAGATCCTTTCCCTTCATGTTTAAATTTATCCCTTAAATAGTTCATTCTTTTTGGAGATCTTATAAATGCAACTGTTTCCTTACTTTATTTTCCAGAAAGTTCTTTGTTATTGTATAGAAACACAACCGCTTTTTGTTTTGTATCCTGAAACCACTGATTTTTTTATTAGTCAATTACTTTTTGTTTTATTTTGCTTTGTTTTGCTGTAGTCTTTAGGGATTCAGTATTGGGCTAATGATGGTCTAGAAAAAATGTATCTTTCAGTGATTCCTCCTTTTCCATTTTTGGGAAGAGTTTGAGAAATACTGATGTTACTAATTCTTTAAATATTTGGTGTATTTTTCATTAACACCATCTGGTCCTGGGATTTTCTTTTTTTGGCAGGTTTCTGACCACTGATTCAATCCCCTAAATATTTATTAGTCTGTTCAGGTTTTTAATCTCTTCAGAATTCATTCTGAGGAAGTAGACAGAATGTGCCTAGAATTAGTCATTTCTTCCCGGTTATCCAATTCTTGGCATAAAATTATATATGGAAATATCTTATTATCATTTTTTTCTTTGGTATCAATTATATCAATTATAATGCTATCTCTAGCTTCTCTTGTTACTTTATGTCTACCCTCTCTTATTTTCTTAGTTAAATTAACTACAGATTTGACTAGTTCATTTACCTTTCCAAAAAAAAAAAAAAAGACCCTAATGTTACTGATTTTTTTCTGATTTCTACTTTACTTATTTATTCTCTGATGTTTGTTATTTTCTTCTTTCCACTAACTTTGAGCTTGGTTTGTCTTGTAGTTCTTTAAGATATATTGTTGCTTATTTGAGATTTTCCTGCTTTTTTTTTTTTTTAAAAAAAGATCTTATTTATTTATTTGACAGAATTACAGACAATGAGAGAGAGAGACAGAGAGAAAGGTCTTCCTTCCATTGGTTCACTCCCTATATGGCTGCAACAGCCGGAGCTGCACAAATCTGACGCCAGGAGCCAGGTGCTTCTTCCTGGTCTCCCACATGGTGCAGGGGCCCAAGGACTTGGGTCATCTTCCACTGCTTTCCCAGGCCATAGCAGAGAGCTGGACTGGAAGAGGAGCAACCGGGACTAGAACCCAGCGCCCATATGGGATGCCGGTGCCACAAGCAGAGGATTAACCTAGTGAGTCACGGTGACGGCCTCCTGCTTTTTTAAAAAGATTTTATTTATATTTATTTGAGACGTAGTGTTATAGACAGAGAGAGGGAGAGAGAGAAAGGTCTTCCATCCACTGGTTCACTCCCCAGATGGTTGCAATGGCTGGCGCTGAGCCAATCTGAAGCAAGAGGCAGGAGCTTCTTCCAGGTCTTCCAGGTCTCCCACATAGATGCAGGGGCCAAGATTTGGGCAATCTTCCTCTGCTTTCCCAGGCCATAAGCAGGCGCTGGATCAGAAGAGGAGCAGCCAGGACTTGAACTGGTGCCCATATGGGATGACAGTGCTGCAGGCAGAGGCTTAGCCTACAGTGCCAGCCTCATCTTCCTGCCTTTTTAACACCAGCATTTATTATCAATTTCCCTCCAAGAATTTATTTCGTTGTATCCTGTAAGTTGTGATAAGTAATGTTTTGACTTTATTTATCTAAAGATATTTTCTGATTTCCCCTTTGATTTCTTCTTGACAAATTACTTTTTTTTTTTTTTTTTTTTTGACAGGCAGAGTTAGACAGTGAGAGAGAGAGAAACAGAGAGAAAGGTCTTTCTTTTTCCCATTGGTTCACCCCCCAAATGGCCGGCACACTTCACCGATCTGAAGCCAGGAGCCAGGTGCTTCTTCCTGGTCTTCCATGCGGGTGCAGGGCCTAAAGCACTTGGTCCATCCTCCACTGCCTTCCCGGGCACAGCAGAGAGCTGGACTGGAAGAGGAGCAACCGGGACTAGAACCCGGAGTACGGGCGCCACAGGTGGAGGATTAGCCAAGTGAGCCATGGCTCCGGCCAACAAATTACTTTTTTGAGAGTGTATTTTTTACTTCCAGGGCCAGCACTATGGTATAGTAGGTTAACCCTCCACCTGTGGCACCAGTATCCAATATGAGTACTGGTTCAAGTCCCTGCTGCTCCACTTCCAATCCAGCTCCCTGCTAATAGCCTGGGAAAGCAGTAGAAAATGGCTGAAGTATTTGGGCCCATATACCCATGTGAGAGAACCAGAAGAAGCTCCTGGAGATGGATCAGTCCATCTCCGGCAGTTGTGGCCATTTGTGGAGTGAACTGGCAGATGAAAAACCTCTCTCAATCTCTCCCTCTCTCTCTCTTTCTCAAATAAATAAATAAATAAATCTTTTTTTTAATTCCTCATATTTGTGAATTTCCATTTTTCCTCCTGTTACTGATTTTTAGTTTTATACTTTTATGATTGGAAAAGTCATTTGACATGAAGTATTTAGTCTGATGTACTTATGGCTACCTCTTCTCTTTTTGGTTTTCATTTCCAAGAAATGCGTTTTTCTATCCAATCACTTTCAGGGTATGTATATCCTTGAATCTGAAACGAATCTCTTGTAGGAGTATAGCTGGGGTGGAGGGTTGTTCATTCACTCACTCTATGTCTGTTCTCTAAATAATTTAATCCAGTAACATATAAAGTAAGTATTGATAGGTAAGAATTTCTTATTGTGATTTGTTAAATTGTTTTATGACTTTTTGTACTTCCTTTATTCCTCTCCTGATGTCCTCATTTGTGATGTGATGATTTTCTGAAGCCGTATGTTTGGTTCCATTCCCCTTGACTTTGTGTATATCTGTTGTAGGTCTTTGCTTTGTAGTTACTATGAGACATACATTAAAAATTGCATAATTAGAACAGCCAATAAAGAACTACTGATCTTACACAAAACAATTATATTACTCCTCCCTTGCCTAGGTTGTATGTTTTTGATGTTGCAATTTACATAGATATCACATATCCATTAACAAGTTACTATAATCATAATTTTTAAAATAATTTTTCAACCTTTACACTAAAATTAAATATGATTTGCATATCACTATTACAGTATTAGAATGTTTTAATTGGACTGTATTCTTATTTTTACTGTGAGTTTATATTATATACATTGTCATATTACTAATCATTGTCCCTTCATTCCATTTAAAGAACTACCTTCAACATCTCATGTAAGGCAAGACTACTTATGATAAACTCCTTCAGCTTTGGCTTGTCTGCAAAAGTCTCTATCCCTTCTTCATTTCTAAAGATACCTTTACTAGTTAAGTATTGACTGGAAGTTTTGTTTTTTTTTTTTTCCAACTCAGGATATATGGTCTCATTTGCCCCTGGCATGCAGTTTCTGCTGAACAATCTGCTGATAGCTTAAGGTGGTGCTATTCATGTGACAAGTCTCTTTTCTCTCTTTCTTCATTCAAAATTATCTCTTTTCAATACTGCTTTTACAGCTTCATTATAATGTACCCTGGTGAACTCCTCTTATGGTTAACCCTCTTTAGAAACATTTGAGCTTCATGCTTTCGGATGTCCTTACTGCTTCCCAGATCTAGGAAATTTTCAATTAATTAATTATTTTCCTTATTTATTTATTCTGCCCCTTTCTCTCTTCTCCTTCTGACACTTCCATAATTTGCATGGTAGTTTGCTTGATGATATTACATAAATCCCAGTGGCTTCTTTCATTCCTTTTTTTTTTTATTTTTCGTCTGACTGGATAATTTCAAATGACCTCTGAGTTACAGCATCATTCTTTTGTTTGACCAAGTCTACTTGTGATATCTTCTATTGCATTTTCCTTTTCTGTACCACATTCTTCAGCTCCTGAGATTCTCTCTGAACTTTTCTATGGATATTCTCATTCTACAGCATTTGATCCCTCCAGAGTAGAGGGGCATTCTTACAGCTGTATGCCTTCTTATGATTCTACAAATCCAGGTCAGGTCCTGAGATCTTCCTGTTTGTTTTTTCTCCAGGAATGAACTTAAAATGCTCAAGCGGGTTTGAGTTCAGTTGGTTGAAGTCTTATGCTCAAATTGCTTGCAGAATCTTGTACTGGGCATCTGCAGGGGCTCATGGGTAACGAGAAACAGTAGGGGTGTGTGTGTGTGTGTGGCATTTAGAACATTGGGGATGCCTATGTAAGAGTTGGGGGTGTGTGTATCTGCCTGCAAGGCATCCAAGAAGTTCCAGATGTTTCCTAATGAAGATTCTGCAAAGCACCTAAGTTGTGACTTTTTCTTACGTTCTAGCACCTCTGGCTGCTGTGAGTTTCCACATGTTTTCTCTTCTCCCAGCCTGTCTCAAACACTCTACCATGCCAACCACTTCAGTATTCTGGTTGAGGCTTCTCTTGGACAGCATTCCACACAGCTGCGGAAGCAGATGCTTACTCATTATGCTCTCACTTTCTGTTGTGGGAGAAATCGTGGGCCAAAGAGGTCTCTGTTGTCACTTGGTTGTACTGCTTTAGGGGACAGGTGATACCAGTAAAGTGAAATTATTGTTTTTACTCTCCTCAATGAATCTATTGCAAAATTCTTTGCTACAATAGCGTGCTGCAACTGCAGTTCTGTTAGCTTCCTGCAAGTACTCTTAACCATGAGTCAGTGTCAACATCAGTCTTTCTCTGGGAAGATGACAGTGGACAATTCCTATTCTACCATCTTTCTGACATCACCATCTCAATGCATCATTATTTTTCTTAATAAGTGGATCATATTTATTATAAGGAAAATTAGTAAAATTTTCTGTGATGGGACAGTCTCAAAGTTCAATAAGTTGAACTACTTATTGATGTCTTATTAGTTGCTTCCTCATGAATTTTATTAGATTCTTAATATCACAATTAGGTAAACACATTTATCATGATTTACATAGCGAAGATGCAACTACTATTCAGAGTTGACCCTACCACAGGGTATGTGGGAGTGAATATCAAAATGCAGTTCTCTATTTAGCCCAGTAATGCAATATATCAACTGTGGAACAGGAATATTTGTTGATCCAGAGGGAAAAAAGGAGTTAACACTTTAAGATACAGTTTTGAATCCTAGGTATGTTGAATATAATTTCACAGTCAAATTTACTGAAATAGTAACTTCTTGAATCTGATAAATGCAGCCGGGGAGAAAAATGAATTACAAATGAAAGCATAATTTTCTTAACAAGTTCATAATATAAATTTTACCATTCAGTCAAACAAGATAATTATTCTACATGTCCATTTTCTATATATTTCTCCCTCTCCTCTCAGCTCATGTTTAGGCTGTGTGGAATAAGAGTTGTCCTGGCCGGCGCCGTGGCTCACTAGGCTAATCCTCCGCCTAGCGGCGCCGGCACACCGGGTTCTAGTCCCGGTCGGGGCGCCGGATTCTGTCCCGGTTGCCCCTCTTCCAGGCCAGCCCTCTGCTGTGGCCAGGGAGTGCAGTGGAGGATGGCCCAGGTGCTTGGGCCCTGCACCCCATGGGAGACCAGGAAAAGCACCTGGCTCCTGGCTCCTGCCATCGGATCAGCGCGGTGCGCCGGCCGCGGCGGCCATTGGAGGGTGAACCAACGGCAAAAGGAAGACCTTTCTCTCTGTCTCTCTCTCTCACTGTCCACTCTGCCTGTAAAAAAAAAAAAAAAAAAAAAAAAAAAAAAAAAAAAAAGAGTTGTCCTAAGCCAGCCTGTGCTCCCATATTCTGTTTATGTTTCCAAATACAATCTGAAAATAAGAATTTTTTAAAGATTTATTTATTTAAGTATTTGAAAGGCAGAGTCACAGAGGGAAAGAGAGGGAGAGAGGGAGGGAGGGAAGGAGGGAGGGAGAGAGGATGAGAATTAACTATCTGCTGGTTAACTTTCCAGTACATGCAAAGGCCAGGGCTGGGCTGATATGAAGCCAGGAGCCTGGAGCTTCTTTCAGATCTCCTATATGGGTGCAGAGGCTCAAGCATGTGGGCCATCTGCTGCTGCTTTCCCAGGTGCATTAACAGGGAGCTGAATCAGAAATGGAGCAGCAGGGTCTTGAACTGATGCCCATATGGAATGCCAGTGTTGCAGGTGGCAGCTTATCCTTCTATGCCATAGTGCTGGCCCCAAAAATAAGAACTTCAATAAATCAGTGGATTTATCTATGTCAGCTTCTTGACTACCCTACCAGCAAGGTGTCTTGGAAATGTATCACAGGCCCTGATTTACAGGCAGGCAGAGGCAATTCGTGTCCATTTGATCAAATTAATATTATAGCAAGCTCAATATTTCCAACTGGACTGTTCAGCTTTGTGAAATTATTTCTCCCTCAAGGTGAGTTACTACTCATAGTTTCAGAAGCACCTCTTCCTATCCTAATTAAAATTACTCTGCAACTGAAGGAACTGTATTTCCTACAGTGCATGATGAGAACTATGAGGGACATTCTAGTTTACCTTACTTGCAAGTTAACACATTGGTCTGCTATGGGATCATGAAATATGACAGAAGATTTGTGACTCCTGTGTCAGAGACAATGTATTACTTGCAGCAGCCAGACTATCAGCATTTGGCTGAATTCCTGGACCCCAACTCCCACACGGCAGACATGGCGGGCTGCTAATGTCTAAACACACAGTGGACTACATTACAGGAGAGGGATCCTGAGTTTGATAAGCACAAGTCTTTTCTAATGGGCAGTACACTATGTTAAGATGTTACAGCTTCCAAAGTTGTCATTGTACAAATGTTCCTGCAAAAATAACTCCAACCTCAGAAAGTCAGTATTGCTGCTCACAAGATGTACAGAAACATGGGACACCCATGGAAAGTTGTCTTCCAGAGAGTATTGAAGTCAAAAATAGGGGAAAGAAATAATAATACATTATTTGAAGTTATTTTGCGTATCAAGTAACCCTTAAAAAGAGGTAATTAATTTGAGAGAAAATACTTATATGTGTATTCAGGCATTACATCATTATATGTAAATTTCATTTTTCTTTTTTGAAATACATCTCATATATTACCATTTTAGAACAATTTTCCAATTACTGATCTCTGGATGCCAAACAATGATATTTATTAGATATCTTGTGTGTTTGGCCTTTATAACATAGATTCTTAACATTTTTGGAAAATATCCCTATATAATATACAATTTACTGACAACTCTTCACCTTTTTTATGACATTATTCTGACTTAATCTTGACATATAGAAATTGATAACTGCAAAGTATTGCATATTGCATAGACCATGGTAACAATGGTCACAGTCTATAAGAGTAAATTCTAAAAAGATAATTTATTATGAAATGATATGTAGATAACTGATGAGGTATGAACATATTGAGGTAGACGCATCAGACAATGCACTTTTGAGAAAATGATGGCTGATCCACAGCTGGGAAATGAATGAATATTAACAAGGAAATAAAGCATCATTCTTTCTTTGGTTGTATGAGTCCACTGATAAATAAATCAAAGCATTTTTCTGTTAGATTTTTTTAAAAAAAAACTGATATTATTTCTGGCATTTCCTTTTGACAATCTGACTATACATTTCTCTTTTTTAAAGATTTATTTTATTTATTTGAGAGAGTTACAGAGAGAGGTAGAGACTGGGTACGGGGGAAGAGAGAGAAAAAGCCTTCCATCTGCTGGTTCACTCCCCAAACAGTGTGATGGCAGGAGCTGAGCTGATCTGAAGATAGGAAACAGAGGTTTCATCCAGGTCTCCCACATGGGTGCAGGGGCCCAAGGACCTGGGCCATCTTATTTCCCAGGCACATTAGCAGAGCTGAATCAGAAGTAGAACAACAGGACTGGAACTGGCACCACATGGGCTAACAGTGCTATAGGCCAGGGCTTTAACCAATTGTGGCACAGCACAGTCCTCTGGACTATACATTTTTATGCTTAAAATACACAATATTCTTAAATGTTCCTACTTTTTCCATTGTGACCCTAATTATATTAACCATTATTATTTTTAATTCCCTAATTTCAACACCTTCATCTCATCTGAGATTGGTTCTGATGATTGCTCTGTCCAGTTTTTCTTGCCTTTCGTTACGCCTTGTCCCTGCCCCCCCCCCCCCAATCTGGTTGAAAACCAGACATGATCTACTTGGTAATAGAAGCTGAGGTTAACAGACCTTTAGCATGAGGATTTACATTAATCTGCCTGAGAGTTGGCGTGTGTTTAATATTTGTTGTAGCTCAAGGTGCCAGCTGTTTTAAATTTCTCTAATGCCTTTGCTTTTGTCTAGTCTGTTTTCTTTGGGTTTTGGTAACTCCTTCTTAAATAGAGACTGGGTCTTACTGCTCTTTTGGCTGTGATCCAGTTGTTATATGGAGTCTTGATGAAGACGCAAGGAATGAACAGGGAGCAAAGTCTGTAATTTTCTGATTAAATCTCGACCTTTAGAGGGTCTCCATCTCGAGCCTGTGACCTGCATAAGTGTTTCTCTAGTTCTATGCTCCTCTGCACCACTGGGGATGACTGCAGCAACCCCAATCTGTTTCTTTAAATCTGGACACTGGTTGACCATTCTCTCCTGTTGTATTAAATACACAGGCTGGAAGACCTGCAGAGGGAAGAATTCTTTTCCACTGGGATAAGACCCTAAGAAAGCCCTTTCCCCTGGCAGTGTAGACCTCTGTTCGAGATGAATCTTTGATCTCCTCCCTAACGATTGCTCCCCCATTTCCCTCACCATAGTTACAGAGGACTCCTTCCACATCAACACTGTGAGAACTGCTGGGGTTTCCAGAAGTCAAGTTCACAAAAATGTGCTCCCTTGAGTTCTGAGGAATTCCTCACTTTCATCGTGGTCCACACTCACCTTCCACATATTGGCCAAAACCTTCATTTACATGTCCCTACCAATCTCTTCAGTAGCTTCTGCTGCAAGTAACCAGTCTCTCATGTGTGATGAGTCTTCAAAACTTAATGGAAACTGCAAACTCTGAAAAAACCCTGCATGGATTTTAATGTTGGACACCCAAACAATCTTATTTTAGTGCAATTTTTCACAAGCTTTTTGAAGTCCCATCATATCTTGGAATAAGACATGCCTATCTGGATTTGAGAAGCTATTTACCCTCTGAACTCAACTATCAGATGGCTCCATTTGACAACGTCTTTGATTCTGAGGTCTTCCGGCAATATCTCACTACAAGGACAAGAGTGACAACTTCCAAGTTCTTCACATATCAGAGCTGATGCTCACTCTCACTGTTTGAAAAATATTATATGATTTTGTCTTTGGGCTACAAAAATTTGCAAATATACAGGAAAATCAAAAGACCAGTTACATGTTTACAGCAGCAGGTAAAGTTAACACTATTTCAATATAGCCACATTGTTACAATTTTTTTTTTCATAGAAGTGCTTTAAAGAAAATTGAAGCTATTATAACAGTCTGCCCCTAAATAAGTATAATTTGTTACATACTGGCAACACTATTATCCAACCTAACAAAGATGAAAATAACCCCAAAATAATATCTGATAGCTAGTCTCTAAATTTTCCCAGAAGCTTCAATGAGCACAGCTCATTATTAAACCAGGAATCAATCATGAGCTATACCTTGTGTTTGGCTGTTGTAGCTTTTAAATGTATTTTAATCTACCATTTATCTAGCATTTAATCATTTATCTCCGTTTTGAACAACATCCGTTGTTGCAGATGGAAGGTCAGGTGTATCATAGAATCTCTCACTTTGCTTACTTTTGTTCTTCTGGTAATGTTTAACTGATTCCTTCATTGTTTATACTTTCTGTAAACTACAATGTAGTCCTCAATGTAAGTCCTGATTAGAGGCATTTTGGCAAGAAAACTTCACAGAGGATACTATTTATTTCACATGTTTCAAATCAAAATGATCTACAGTCAGGAGCCCTTCTATGAGTAACATTACAATAGCCAAGTGGCTTCAAATAGGAACAGCCAGCTCTTTCCATTGACATTTTCTAATTTTCTCATGGAAATCTGCAAGCAATCTGTTTCCTCTCCATCCCTTGTCATTCCTTCCTTCTTGCAGCAAAGAACTTCCTCCCATATCAGAGTGCCAGTTTTCATCCACTCCTCTAGTTCCAGTCCAGTCTCCTGCTAATGCATTCTGGATGGCAGCAGATGATGGCCTCTGACAGCCACATGGGAGATCGCGATGGAGTTCCTGCCTCCTGGTGCGCTCTCTCTCTCTCTCTCTCATAGATAAAAATAAATAAGTAAATAATTTATTAATATGAAGACTCTATCTAATTCAGAAAGATACCATGTAGGGTAGTGATAGCTCTGACAATTATGTATATGAATTTTCATTTTGGCTAGATCATGCTTCCCCAAAGTGGAACATGGATTTGAGTAGGCTTGGGTAGAAAGTACATATTCAAGTAAAATAGATTTCACCCAGAAAAATGATGATGCAGGACATAAGTACATTTAGAAACTGGAGAGAGGTATTTAGATAGTAAATAAATCAGTATCTCATATTTCTGTAAGCCAAAGTCTTTGTATATTTAAGTTAACACTAAACATCGTCATGGATTTCTAATGAAACAGAAACAATTAAAATATAAGAAAGAATATGTAAAATAAAGAGCATATGAATAGATGAGAGATGTATTTATGGCAACAAATAATTTCAGGTTTTAAACTATTTTAATCTTGAAATGAAAAGTGATATGGCAGTCAATTCAAGAATAGACTAAGGCGTAGTTGCTTAAGTTTCCTTTTTGCACATGTGTCCTAAATATAAAACTAGGTAAAACTATTAAAGAGAAATTTGTCAAAAATACAGTTTAATTTTTAAACGATTGCCAAATGAACTACTGCATTTTTCACGATGTAATCTAATTTTCATTCCATGTTCTAAATTTGAAAGTTTTACAAATTATTTCAATTTGTTACCAAAAAAGAACAAAACTTTGACCTTCTAGTACTAGGTTATGGTGTTAATCAGGAACTAAGAAGGAATTTAAAGGAATGCATTTATAATAGTGGAATACCATATATATAAATTATTTATTTTTCAAAGGCTCAACATTATATTTCCTTTTTTCCTGCTGAACTGTAATGTGTTCTTCTTGCTTTCTCTTTTTTGGGTACTTTATTTCTTCATATTAATGTAATATTAATACAAAGAGAACAGAGCCAATACAGTTCATAGGTACAATCCTGAGGATATAGTGATATTTGCCTTCTCTCTCCCTCCCAGCCTCCCACTCTCTTTCTTGTTTTCTTTCCTTCTTTCTTTTTTAGTTTTTGAGATAACATATTTTAACTAACATTACAGTCAAAGGCTTAATGCCCCACTAAATGAAGAGGTCAACAAGTAATTTCTTTTACAACTGATATTGCCTTCAAATTTATCTTACTTCCTAAAGTTCTGATGGAATCCAAGGATAGTACAGGAACCTAAATTCTGAAATCTTTAAAGGGTTGAAAGCCAATCATAAACAATTAATTTTGCATTCAAATAAGATATTCTGCTCAATTATTTTAAACTTTAAAACGTGTGTCGGGGGGAAGGGGGGCGGCGCCGCAGCTCACGAGGCTAATCCTCTGCCTTGCGGCGACAGCACACCGGGTTCTAGTCCCGGTCGGGGCGCCGGATTCTGTCCCGGTTGCCCCTCTTCCAGGCCAGCTCTCTGCTGTGGCCCGGGAGTGCAGTGGAGGATGGACCAAGTGCTTGGGCCCTGCACCCCATGGGAGACCAGGATAAGTACCTGGCTCCTGCCATCGGATCAGCGTGGTGCGCCTGCTGCAGCATGCAGGCCGCAGCGGCCATTGGAGGGTGAACCAACAGCAAAGGAAGACCTTTCTCTCTGTCTCTCTCACTGTCCACTCTGCCTGTCAAAAAATAAAAAAATAAATAAAATAAAAAATAAAAAAATTTAAAAAAAAGTGTGTCGGGGGTAAGTAGGGTGAGGATAATGACTGCCTAGCAACAAATCAAACACTAATCTTTACTTTGTATTCTGCCATTTGCCATAAGGACTGCCCTACCATAAAACGATGTACGGTCATCTCTTTCAATGACAGATTAATTAGTTTCCTCTGTGTTTCATTTCAGAATATTGTAAAGTGCCAAGCTGGGTGAGCTAACACAGGATCACTCTCGAGCCAGTCTGCAATGCATGTCTTGTCAGAGGGAAACCTGGAGAAGCTGAGGAAGCTTCTGCACACATTTGCCACCCCCTGTTCTTCCAAATGCCTTCAGAAGAGTTATAAAACAACCAGGCCAGGAGCAAGCACAGAGGCCAGGGCTTCGTGGGGAAGAGCGGGGCTGGCCCTTCTTTCCTTGGTGTCAGAACACAAAGATGGGCTGGTGTGTTACCCCGGAGCCCTCGCCCTCGCTCTGCCCTCCCCAGGGAATGCTCTTCCCTGCAAAATCATTTTCTTCACTCACTCACCTCCTTCAAGTCTTTTCTCAAACCCCTCCTTCTCCATGAGAAGAACTCCAAGTGCCTGTTTAATAAGCAGTTTCCCTCTACCCAGCACTTGAGGTCTCCCTTATCCTCTCAAAAGCTTTAAACACTTTTTAATAAACCTTTTGGTAATTTATTATATTTATGGATTTTCACCCTTAGGAACTGTGACACATAAGCTTTATGAGGGCATAAATCGTTTTTCTCTTTGTTTTGTATGTGTTTCCTATGCACTGAAAATGCTACCTGGTACATAATGGATACTCCAAAATATCTGTAGAATGACTGAGTGACTGACTAGCTACAGAGTACAGTGTCCAGTACTTTCTGTTGCCTGCAGAAACAGCCAGTCAACCCCTATGGTGCATTATTTGAGGAAATGGAACTCTGCATACACCTGCTTGCTGTGGATCTGGGGAGAAGTTACTCCAGTAAGCAGAGCTGTCTCCCAGATCAGGCAACAGAGTGGACTGCAGAGCCACGTTACTGGGGAGGGAGCAATTTCCCTCCGACTGACTGTCCCACAGACAGGAGGAAGAAGAGAAGCTGCCCTGCTCTCCTCCCAACGCCTGTTTCCTGCTCTCAGAGACATGCCAACAAGCTGACCTTCAGGAATCCCAAGGAATCACCAAATACAGACAATTACAACCCAGAACATGCTTAGGCGTACTTAGGAATCTCAGGGAGGAGACCAGGTGGACCATCTGCTGTGGGGCAGCTCCTTCTGAAATGTTAAGTGATGACAAGGCAGACAGGAATGCATTGAAGCAAAGCAAGCAAAAAAAAAAAAAAAAAAAAAAGATGCCACAAAGCAAAACAAAATTAACAGATACACCTCAATAGAATCCTTCATAAGCTAACCAAGGAGGGAAGGTTTCCCTTTCCATTTCACAAAGAACAGCATTTATATCCCAACCAGGAAAATATATAACATGAAAGAAAGCTACAGACATAGTTATAAAGTTCCATAAACACATATTGACAAATTTAATCCAACAATATGTTAAACATATTATTCATCATCACCAAGTCAGACTTATCGTAGAAATGCAGCTTAATTTAATGTTCTAAGAGCAATCAATGTAATTCACTCTATTTCAGACAAGAAAAGAACAAAATTTAACCATCTCACTAAATATATTAAAAGCACTTAAGAAAAGCCAACATTCATTCCTAATTTTAGATACCTCTCACCAAAATAGTAATAGAAGGGAACTTTCTCAACCTGATCAAGAAGACCTATAAAAAAATCAATGTTAAAATTCTATTTAATGTTGGAAAATCAAATGCTTACTTACGACTTCAGCAACAAGGCAGAGATATCTTCTCTCAACATTTCTGTTCATCGAGGAGGGGCTAGTCAGTGAAATAGCTGGAAAATACAGGGAAAAGGAAGAAAAATTATGTCAGCAAGGAAAGAAATCAAAAATTTTAGCTTACAGATAATAATAACATGTGAAATAAATTATAAGGAATTTGCAAAGCAAAACAATTAGAAGTAATAAGTTGTGGCCGGTGCTGTGGCGAAGTAGGTTAATACTCTGCCTGCAGCCCCAGCATCTCATATGGATGCCGGTTTGAATCCTGACTGCTCCACTTCCGATGCATCTCTCTGCTATGGCCTGGGAAAGCAGTAGAAGATGGCCCAAGTCCTTGGGCCCCTGCACCACATGGGAAACCTGGAGGAAGCTCCTGGCTCCTGGCTTGGAATCAGCCCAGCTATGGCTGTCGCAGACATTTGGGGAATGAACCAGCCAATGGAGGACCTTTCTCTCTGTCTCTCCCTCTCATTGTCTATAGCTCTAACTCTCAAATAAATAAATAAAATCTTTTTAAAAAAAGAAGAAGTAATAAGTTAGTTTAGGAAGATCAAATATTCAAGGGCATTCTATGCAAAAATTAGTTTATATATACAAAAGGAAACTAAAAAGAAAACATTTATCACAATACCAAAAATCATATTCAACTTATTGATAATCATAGGAAGATATCAGAAAGAATTATAATTATAAATATTGTTGAAAAAAGTTCAGAAAGTCCAAAATACAGAGATATAGCTTGATAAGAAAATATATTAAAATGGTAATCCTCTCCAAAATGATATATAGATTTCTCACAATTTTAAAATTGGAGCAAGCTTTTTTTAACAAAGAAATTAACAACCTGATTCAAAAATGTATATGGAAAAGTAGCTAACAAGAATAGCAAAATAATACTCAAGCAAAACTGTAGGATTCTGAACTTTGTAACTTATAAATTATTAAAAAACCAGTAGAGTCCAGAAGTGTGATACAAACATAAGAGGAAACTCATGGACTACTAGGAAAGAACTGAGAATGCAGAAATGAACTTTCACATGTATGACCGATTCACTCTGAATAAAGACATAAAGAAACTCAACGAGCAAAGGTAACCTGTCAACAATTGTTACTGGGTCAGACGACCATAGTCAAAAGGGGAATTTAGCTCTTAACTCACAAAACATGCAAAAATTAACTGAAAATGGAAAATGGGATTAACTCTGAGAGCTAACACTATAAAATTCCTGCAAGAAAACACAGCAAAAAATAATCATAACTTGGTGTTAGGCAGTAATATTTTATATATGACATCAAAAGCACAATCTGTGAAAGACAGAATGGATAAATTAAACTCCATCAAAATTAGAAACACTGGCACTACAAAGACACCATTAAGAAAATAAAAGATAAGCCTCACAATGAAAGAAAATATTTTCAAGTCGAATATTTACAAAAGGTTTGTATACAAAATACATGAAAAATCCTTATAGCTCATTAATGACAAAAATATTTTTAACAAAGCAAGAGTTGTGAACAGATAGAAACTTCACCAAAAATATACAAATACAAATGAGTAGATGAAAATATGCTCAACATCATTCTACATTAGAGAAGAGAAAATTAAACCACAAAGAGATACCACTATAAAAATTATAATAGTTAAAAAGGATGGAAATTCTGAACTTTGACAAGAATGCATGGGATAGCATCCTCATATGCTGCTTGCAGTGAAGGGAAGAGGTATAGCCACACTGAAAAGCAATTTGGCAGGTTGTTAAAAAGTTAAATATACTCTTATCATACTGTTCAGCTATTTCATTCCTAAGAGAAATTAAACAAAAATAGGTCTATACAAAAAAGTTCTACCTGGATAATCATAGCTACTTTATTTTAGCAAGATAAAAGTCAAAACAATCCCAGAGTCCATAAACTGGTGAGTGGGTAAATAAACTATAACGCATCCACAACAGAATAGAGCCAAATAAAAGGAAAGCAATCAGGGGTCAGTGCCGTGGTGTAGTGGGTAAATCTGCTGCCTGTGATGCTGGCATCCCATATGGTCCTTGGTTCAAGCCTCGGCTGTTCTACTTCTGATCCAGTTCCCTGCTAATGTGCTTGGGAAAGCATCAGAAGATGGCCCAAGAACATGGGCCCCTGCCATGCACATGGGAGGCCTGGATGAAGATCCCCACTCCTAATTTCAGCCTGGCCAAGTTCTGACCATTGCAAGCATCTGGGGAGTGAACCAGTGGATGGAAGATCGATCTCTCTCTCTCTCTCTCTCTCTTTCTCTCCCTCTCTCTTTCTGTAACTCTTTCAAACAACAACAAAAATCTTAAAAAAATAAAATGAAAAGCAATGAAAAGGCACAAACTACCAATGAACACAATAACATGGAAAATCTCAAAAGCATTATGCTCAGTGCAAGAAGTTAGACATGAAGGGGCCAGCACTGTGGTGCAACAGGCAAGCCATGCCAGCTCACATCCCAGCAGCTGCCTGCAAAAGAGCCTCAGAAAGCAATGAAAAATGGCCCAAGTGTTTGGGCCCTGAACCCAGTGGGAGACTCAGATGGAATTCCTGGCTCCTGGCTTTGGCCTGGCCTAACTCCAGCAGTTGTGGCCATTTGGAGAGTGAACCAACAAATGAAAGATCTTATCTATCTATCTATCTATCTATATAACTCTATCAAATAAATAAAAAATATTTTTTTAAAAAATTGAAAGTTAGATACACTGTATGATTCTGTTCATGTGAAATTGTAGACAAGACAAAATTGTAATGACAGGAAACAGGTCATTGACTTCTGTTTTCATTTCATAATGTCCAAATTATATTTTGTAAGATTGATTTTCAAAATTTTGTAAAATGTAATGCAATTAGCCCTTCTCATCTTAACTCGCATGACACATGTGATTGTCTGAATTCAGGGACCACATGGATCCAGACATGAAGACCACTTTTCCTGAGGATAAATCACGCTGCCTGAGTGTGGTACTTAGATGTTGCTTGGCCTGGAGACACTGCCCTTCTCTCCTTGCCAGCATTCCTGCTCTCATGATTGCTCAGAAAGAAGCCCTGCCTGGAATGTAGGTACCTGCTGGAAATTCCTCCACAACAGAGCAGGTGCAGCCTTCATCCAGACAGACCCAAAGATCCCTGGAAGCCTTTGGCTAATAATAATAATAATTATATTATATATGTTTATATTATATTATATTATATATAGATTATTTTATATAATACATAAATTATATAAGTATAATATATTTATAAATATATATTATATATTTATATATTATTATATTAATATATAACTATATTATAATTATAACAACAACAATGGGGCTGGGATTGTGGTGTAGCTGGTGGGGCTGCCACCTGCAGTGCCAGCATCCTATGTGAGCACTGGTTTGAGTTCTGGCTGCTCCACTTCTGATCCAGCTCCCTGCTAATATACCTGTGAAAGCAGCTGAGGATGACCCAAGTGCTTGGACCCCTACACCCACATGGGAGACCCTGAGGAAAGCTCCTGACACCTGCTTTTGGTCTGGACCAGCTCTGGCCTTTGCGGCCATTTGGGGAGAGAGGCATCAAATGGAAGATTTCCCTTTCTCTCTCTTTCTCTGCAACTCTTTCAAATAAATAAATAAATAAATAAATAAATAAATAATAACACCTCCACACAAAGAAAACACTCATACAGATTTTAACTTTTTTCATGTTTTTATTAACATGCTATACTTGTACTTTCTATTTTCATATTATTTTAATGATCCACATTTATGCTATGCTTCTTAGATAGTGCAATTATTATTACTCATACAAATATTTCAAAGACATTTTGTAGGCTTCTCCATAATGGAAATATTTTCTTCTGGAAGCTTCTATACATTTCTCATGGAAACCTTTCACATTCAAGTTTGTATTATTACATTTTGGTTCCATTTCTGTTCTCCCCTGCTGTGCTGTTCCTTAAGAAACTAATTTCTTTGTGGCCTCCCAGTGCTTTGATACAGAGTCTACAAAGTTTCATTTTTTAAAAGATCCATTTATTGACTGATTTAAAAAGTGGAGGGGTCTTCCACCTACAGGTTCACTCCCCAAGAGCCTTCAACAGATAGGGCTATGCAAAGTAGAACCCAGAATCTGGGAGCCCAATCAGGGTCTCTCTCCCTTGTTGGTAACAGGGACATCAGTACTTGAGACATCACCTGATGCCTCCCAGTGTACACATTAGCAGGAATCCGGATCAGCAGCAGAGCTGCATCAAAACCCAGACACTCTGATACAGAATGTAGGTGCCTACAACAGTATTTTAACTCCTGGGCCCAACATCCTCCCCAAGTCTCCTCTTAAGTTGAAAAAAAACCATGAGTACATGTTGGTGATTTTTTCTTCTATCTTCCCTATACTGTTTTGCTAAATAAAAACAGTAATTTTAAAAACAATGCATCCATTCTTTCAAAACCATATATGAAAGATATATATGTATATCCACAGAAGTAATCACAAAACAATATACATATAAATACAGATAATTATTTAAAGCTCTTCGGGGATAGACTATTTCCCTTCACATCACTACATCCTTCACTATTCCTATTTATTATTCAAAGTTATAGCTACTCCAAAATATTAATAAACAATAATTTAACTTATTCATATAAATATTATTTAGCCAAATTGAAAACTGATTATAAATGAAAATATCTTAAAATGGTCTATTTAATCCAATTAGTACTTTTAAAAATAATATGGTATTACATTTCTGACTGCAAGCATAAGGGAAGGTTGAAAGTCAATTACGAATGTCACCCAGAAGTAATGAACAGATGCCTCTTTGTGGCTCCATGACGAGCTTATTCATATCCATTCATATATATATACATGTTATACATATATTCTTGTATATATTTAGCTTCTTTTATATTTTAGAGATTTATTTATTAACTTATTTGAAAGTCAGAATTACAGAGAGAGAGAGACAGACAGAGAGATCTTCTATCTGCTGATTCATTCCCCAAATGGCCACAATGGCCAGAGCTGGGCTTATCTGAAGCCAGGAGCCAGGTTCATCCAGGGTCTCCCATGTGCATGCAGGGGCCCAAGCACTTGAGCTGTCCTCCACTGCTTTCCCTGGCACGTTAGCAGGGAGCTGCACGGGAGCTAGTATTCTGTCCGGCACCCATGTAGGATGCTGGTGCTGCAGAAGGAGGCTTAACCCTCTGTGCCACAGTGCTGGCCCCAGATTTTAACTTTTATATTTAGCTTTTCTTTACATAACAAGGAGGTGTGGTTGATATTAAGGACAAATACACCTTATGAAATTATAAAGTAGTTTCATTTGCGTTCACTCTGAATGAAAGAAAAAAAAAATGTCTTCAAGTGCGAATGCCAAAATTTGCACTAACAACACTGATGCTTGCTCAAATTAGCAATCTTGTCACTTCAGTTATGAGAAAGCACAGTGAGTCATTTACAGCCTTGCATGTATAATTGTGACCCAGGGAATGTGTTTCATATCATAGATCAGAAATTAAATTCAGGGGCTGGCACTGTGTTGTAGTAGGTTAAGCCTCCACCTGCGGCACCTGCATCCCATATGGCTATCAGTTCGAGTCCCAGCTGCTCCAGTTCTGATTCAGCTCCCTGCTGATGGCCTGGGAAAGCAGTGGAAGATGGCCCAAGTGCTTGGAGCCCTGCACCTGTGTGGGAGACCCGAAAGCAGCTCATGGCTCCTGACTTCAGATCAGTCCATCTGCGGCCACTGCAGAACCAGCAGATAGAAAACCTCTCTCTCTGTCTCTCCCTCTGTCTGTAGCTCAGCCTCTTAAATCAATCAATCAATCAATTTTTTAAAAAAATAAGAAATGAAACTCAAAGGTGACATCTCATATTTCTCTGGATCTATTTTGGAACCGCATTTATGCTGACTGTTCAGAATTTTCAAGTAGAAGAGATGGTTGGTGCATTTGAACGCTTCATTATTTGTAAAGACAGAAAGATGTGAGAGTTAAAAAAACATGTAGCTTGATTTAAATTGTTGCTCTATCTTAAAATACTGCCAAGAATCCTATGTGAAATCATAAACACCAACTAAGCACTGCATCAAAACATGAAGCAAGCCCTTGATGATCCTTCATTAATCTCATCCAGATCATCATGGAATTGGAACCCTATACTGGGACTCTGTATTTCATGGAGAAACATGTGTACAAAAGAGAAATTTTACATTAAAAGCTCACATAAAGCAAAACAAAACAAAATGAATAAATACCATGCACTTTAGAGCATTTTTGTTGGATATTATGTTATTTGTTAGACTTGCATTTTCAGACTGTTCGCTTAATAATATGCAAACAATGTATTGTCTGGGATAAGAACTATTCTCAACCTACCCAGTAACATTCATTTTCAAACTGACTCTTCTTGGATTTTTCCTGATCTCACAGGATTCCAGGGCCTATTAACTGTACTCACTACTGCAGGGCAATTAACACATATTACCAACAGCTTAGTCTTTGTTTCACTATGATTATTTATGAAAGTGTCAGGAGACACAGATACCACACTTTTGGGTGATGGACAATGAACAGGATGAAACAGTCTAGAAAATCATGGACACTGCCAAGTTCAGCTGGCTTAAACTGAAAGGCAGTTCTCCAACTATCATTGCCATAGTCAATGTCTAATGATGATTTAGTCATTTATTCATTGTAGGTTATTTGATATAGAGATTTAACCCAAATCCCTAAGCAAGTTGCTTCAAAATGGAAAGAATAAACAGTAATATATCCTTAACTTTAAGAATAAGAGAGTTTAGCTTTATAAATAATGTAGCTCAAACACCTCTTTTTACAGAGGAACAAACAGGATTCTGATATTGAATTGTCTATCTACAAACATAGGCACCTGTTTATCTAGCAAGTTCATTGTCATGTAAAAAACTGCCCTCCAGATTTAGTAGTGTAACAGCCATCATGGAGCACACTATTTTGTGATTTGGGAAATCAGGCAAGGTCTGGCTATACATTCCTTCTGTTGCACAAGGTTGAGCTGGTCTGAAGAAACATAAATGCTGGGTTGGATATTGTCACAAAGATTACAAAAACTTTACATCTATTTCTTGATGTCATGTTCTACTGTCCAGAATTTCATCTTTGACCTGAAACTATTTCTTTTCTTTTTTCTTTTTTTCTTTTTTTTTTTTTTTTTTTTTTTTTGACAGGCAGAATGGACAATGAGAGAGAAAGAAGAGAGAAAGATCTTCCTTTTTCCATTGGTTCACCCCTCAATGGCCACTGAGGCCGGCGCACCGTGCTGATCCGAAGCCAGGAACCAGGTGCTTCTCCTTGTCTCCCTTGCGGGTGCAGGGCCCAAGGACTTGGGCCATCCTCCACTGCACTTCCGGGCCACAGCAGAGAGCTGGACTGGAAGAGGAGCAACTGGGACAGAATCCAGCGCCCTGACCGGGACTAGAACCCGGAGTGCCAGTGCTGCAGGTGAAGGATTAGCCTATTGAGCCGGCGACCTGAAACTATTTCTTAATAGGATAACCTTTTGCTTACTCAAAAGACAGTTTTGAATATCCAGTGATTTCCCTAAGTTCAGCTTGAAAACTGAACACTTTCTTCTTTAGTGAATGTATCCAAGGATACAGTTGACCCATTACAAATTCTTTCTGGAAATCACCTTAGTTAGATCATTAAGCCATTAACTGTATTTCCCATCATTCATATTACTATCAGTGATTGTCCTGCTAACATTTTCATCATTACCCAACAAGGATAGCCTTTAACACAGCCACAAAAATGCACTTTCCTCAAAGTCTCTCAAACCCTCACCTACACCCAAGTTTTCACTGTCAGACCCCCTTGAGGTCCTATCTGCATCTACCCACCCCCTGGTCCAAGGTTAAGGCCACAAGTTTGAGACTTTTGTTACAGCAACGTCTGTCTTACAAATAAAAAATCACATCCAGTTATCTATGACTGCATTTAAGAACACTAAGTAGGGTGTCAAACAAAATCTATTTTTAGATCTCATGATTTTGTGGATCAGCAAAAGCCACTCTGCGAAAGTAACTCTCTCAAAACCATTTCTGTTGAATAAACTGCTAGTGTGACTAAAAATTCCAGCCTTTTAAGTAATCATTTTCAAACAATGCAAAATGCATTCTCCAAGAAAAGAACTTCTTGTAAGCAACAATCAGAGTTGTCTAGTTGGCTAAGCAATTCTGCTGTGTGTGTCATCCATGGCTATTACTCAGTGGTGTTTAGCTGGTTCCTGCCCTGGGCTGGAGGATACAGTGTGGATTCAATCACTGGTTAACATCTTTACAGAGAGGGAAAACTGGATTCCCACTGCAGCCTCTTCTCCTCTGTTGTGGTATGTGTTGTGTGCACCCCCTCAAGGTTCACATGTTAGAGGCCAGGGCTCTGGGGTGACAACATTAGAATGATGAGATATTGAGAGGTAGAGTCTAGTGGGAGATCATTAGGTCATTTGTGGGCTTTCTTTCACAAAAAGGGGGTGGGAGAGCCTGGTCTCTGCCCAGCTTCCTGTTTGTTGAAGAAATCTCTTTCCCCTGAACCTTCCTCCATCTGCTATGGGCCTTTTCCAGAACCTGTTCTGTACTGTTTGGACTTGGAGACTCCAGGACTGTGAACTAAACAAGCCTCATTTCTTTATGAGAGCAGCCTGACTTGGGTACTCACTTGGCTACACTGAGGATAAATGGACCAGACAGCTCCATGTATTCTCAGGGAGTCCACATGTGTTCTCTCACAAGGTGGCTGGACTTTCATAGTAACTCTGGGCTCCCAGGAGCCACGGTGAAGCTGTCAGTCCTTTTAAATTCCAGGGTAATAATGGGCAAAGTGTTGGTCAGGCCATATTTTATTGAACAGATCATTCACAGGTCAGGTCAGACTGAGGGTGCAGAAAATGACTCGTCTTCTGACGGGGCAGGGGAATCTCAAAGATTTATTACAATGTTTAATCTGTTATCAACATTATGCCCAAGACCACTCTGATTAGTAGGATAGCTTAAATTAAGAATCAGTTCAGCTCTGTGGCTCACAAGGCTAATCCTCTGCCTGTGGTGCCGACACCCCGGGTTCCAGTCCCAGCTGGGGCGCCGGATTCTGTCCCGGTTGCTCCTCTTCCTGTCCAGCTCTCTGCTGTGGCCCGGGAGTGCAGTGGAGGATGGCCCAAGTGCTTGGGCCCTGCACCCCATGGGAGACCAGGAGAAGCACCTGGCTCCTGCCTTCGGATCAGCGCAGTGTTCTGGCTGCAACGCGCTGGCCATAGCAGCCACTTGGGGGGTGAACCAACGGAAAAAGGAAGACCTCTCTCTCTGTCTCTCTCTCACTATGTAACTCTGCCTGTTAAAACAAAACAAAACAAAACAAAACAAAACAAAACAAAACGAATCAATTCTCCTAAACTCCAGTCCTTCTCGCCAAATGTTTATAGTAATTTTGAATATGGATTACTCTTTCATCTGTTACCTCTTCTTTTGTCCTTAAGATAAGTTTCTCTTTTTATAGATCTGTGCATATCTATTAATACTGCATAGGTTTATATGAGCAAATCATCTGAATACGTTTCATGCCAGGATCTGGAGATACAAAGGTTACCAAAACATAATCTCCGTGGTCTAGGAGCCACTGGGCATTTTTTGACATACTATATTGTTTGTTTTGAAAAGTGTTTATAATAAAATACTTCAGTAAATAATATATACATCTAGTATAATGAATTTCATGTTCCCATAAGTCATTTAGGAAATATAATATTGTCATATATTTAATCTTCCATGGACCTCCTTTTGATCTTACTTTTCATCCTTAAATATGCATATAATGTAATATAATGTATATGTGTGTATATTGCATTTTATGTTATGTATATTGCATTACATGTGTATTTAAATATTTATTTTCTTTTTGTTCTATTCTGTTCATTGCTAATCTGTCATCTTTTGCCTATTTCCATACTCAAGTTTCAGTAGATGTTTTGTTTTAATTTAGATATTCTAATTATCATTGCTAAGCATCTGTGCTTCCTCCAATTATGTTCCCCTGGACTGTGAACCTTGGAATTTCTGTTACTTATTTTAAAGGCCATATTTTGGAAAACGCACATTTCCCACATTAACATTTTGCTTTTCCTGAGATTTTCTTTTCTTGTAAATTTTATTAGTTGACAACTAAAAATTATAGATTTGATGATATATAGCATGATGCTTTGAAATATGTATGCGTTATGGGTGATTTGATTTTAAACCCCTCTAGCATTGGCTTCTGATTGCAGTAGGAGGTAAAGATTTTATTTTCTTCACTCAGAAAACTAACTCCACCATCACTCTCAATATATGAGTCTATTCTTTCTCACATCGATCTAAAGTGCTACATCTATAATAAGGTTGGGTTTAATAAGGGCATGAGTTTGTTTTTGTTTTGTCTTTTTTGTTACATTAGTCCTTTTATCTTGCTCCCTCTAAATATCACAATTTATTATCAAGATCTGAATGGTAAATACCCCCTACATATTCTTTTTGTTAAATTTCCTTCAATAATTCTTGACCCTATCAAATACATTATAAATGATGTAAAAAATGTTAATTCCAAAAAAGATGGGTTTTTGATTGCTATTGTTTTAAATTAATTATTCATTAGGACTGAAGTAAGCTTCATGTCTTGTTATGATTTTTCAGCAATGTCACCTATATATTTAATTTTTAATGCTTAAATTTCCCACTACTCATCTTATACATTTTATTTATATTTATTATTAAATGTTTTAAAATTTTTGCTATTACAATGTGATCATATTTGTTGTTGCTGCACATAGAAACATAATTGATTTAAGATCTTATAGACATATATTTTGCTGAAAGCACTTATTATCCCAAATATTTGTTTCTTAAATTTTGAAAGTATTTTAACACATCGAGTGAGCTTATTGACAATTTTGCTTCTATCTTTCCAAATCCTACAGATTTTATTATTTTTACTGCCTTCAATGACTGTTAAGGGCCTGGAGCACAATGTTAAATAAATATGGCTGCAGCAGGCATCCTTGTCACTGTTCTGATTTAAAAGAAAACATTTCTATTTTTCAAAATTAAGTGTGATTTTTGCTAAGATTTTAAGAGAAAGTTTTCTCTCACTAACTCTATATTTATCACAAATTTTTCTTTTCCATAATTATGGATGATTGTTGAATTATACAAAAATATTTTCTACATATAAGGTGAACATTTTTCCTCATTTAATAACTTGTGTAGCATAGTAATGATTTCTAAACATAAAACAATTCTTAAAATACAGGATTGTACCTAGCTCAATCATGAAATATTTTCTTTTAATACATTACTGTATTTGGTTGGATAACATAATGTGAAGTTATTTGTATACATACTCATAAGCGAAACTGTCCTGTAGTTTTTCTTTGCAGACTGCATACTGTAATGCTTAAAACATGAATTATTTAGCCATGTGTTTTTTTTCTAATGCTTTTTGTTTAATTAATTAATTTGAAATGCAGAGCAACAGAGACAGAAATAGATCTTTATCCACTGGTTTACTCCTCAAATGCCCACAACAACCAGGGATGGACCAGACCAAAGATAGGAGACAGGAAGTCAATCTGGATGTCCCCTCTGAGTGTCGGTGGCTCAAGTACATGAGCCATCACCTGCTGCCTACATGAGCAGGAATATGGCATCAGACACAGAAACAGGCTTTGAACCCAGGCCCTCTGATGTCAGATGTGTACAACCCAAGTGGCATTTTCAACCCCATGCCAAATGATCACTCTGTACTCTTGGGATTTAAGTTAATTAAAGGTGTCTAAGGCAAATTATTGAAATGCTTTGTTCCTTCAATTTTTCATATGTAAAACTGAAACAGGAAGAGCACCTATTAGACAGTGTTTAAAAGGATCAAATGAGTTAGTCCTTAGATTAATGCCTAGCACACAAGTGGGAGCAGACTTTGATATGCATAAATAGAGTGACACAGTTTTATGGTTTTTGTTACCAAGTATATATCAAACTCCTAAAACAAGTTGTACAAATTTAACTTTTCATGAAGGCTGGGGCCAGTGTTGTGGTGTAGTTGGTTAAGCTGCCGCCTACAACCACAGCATCCCATACGGCTGCTCTACTTCCAGTCCAGCTCCCTGTTAATGCAGCTGAGAAAAGTGCTTGGGCCCCTGCCTTCACTTGGGATATACAGAAGAAGCTCCAGGTTGCTGGCTTTGGCCTGGCCCATCCCCAGCCACTGTGGCCATTTGGGAGTGAACCAGCAGGTGAAAGACCTCTCTCTCCCACTAGAAATGTGCCAGGGGATTCCAATTCAATCCCATTAAGGTGGCATGTACCAATGCCATCTCACTACTCCAAGTGATCAGTTTCAGTTCATAATTGATCAAAAAGATAGGATTAAGTGTCAAAGGGATCACATAAACAAGACCAGTGTCTGCAAATAATAACTGATAGAATTAAAAAGGAGAGAATGATCCTACATGGGAAACAGGATACACAGCAGACTCATAGAATGGCAGATGCCCTAAACAGCACTCTGGCCTCAGAATCAGCCCTTAAGGCATTCGGATCTGGCTAAAAAGCTCATGAGAGTACTTCAGGCATGGAAAGCTAAGACACTGTGGCAAAAAAAAAAAAAAATGACCTAAATGAAAGATCTCTGTGAGCGAGATCCCAGTGGAAAGAACAGGCCATCAAAGAAGGAGGTACCTTTCTCTGAATGGAGGAGACAAATTCCACTTTGACTATGACCTTGTCGGAATAAGATCGGAGTTGGCGAACTCAAGAGGCTTCCATAGCCTTGGCAGCTCATGACAAGAGCCTCCGGTGATTCCTGACATCATAAATAAGAGTGTCAATTGTTAAATCAACAACAGGAGTCACTGTGCACTTACTCCCCATGTAGGATCTCTGTCCTTAATGTGTTGTACTATGTGAATTAACGGTAAAACTACTACTCAGACAGTACTCTATACTTTGTGTTTCTGTGTGGGTGCAGTCTGTTGAAATCTTTACTTAGTATATACTAAGTTGATCTTCTGTATATGAAGATAATTGAAAATGAATTTTGATGGAGAATGGGATGGGAGAGGTAGTGGGAGATGGGATGGTTGCGGGTGGGAGGGAGGTTATGGGGGGGGAAAGCCACTATAATTCAAAAGTTGTACCTTAGAAATTTATATTTATTAAATAAAAGTTGAAAAAAAAGACCTCTCTCTTCTCTCTCTCTGTAACTCTGCCTTTCAAGTAAATAAATCTTTAGAAAAATTTTCATGAAGGAATTTTTATAAAACATCAATTATCTATTCCTTGAATATTTGATAGTAGGTCCAGTGTTCTATTTGTTTTTGATTTTGATTTTTGTTCATTCAAGTTCTTTTCTTCTTTTTTATTTTTTTAGATTTATTTATTTATTTGAAAGTCAGTCACACAGAGAGGAGAGGCAGAGAGAGAGAGAGATCTTCTATCTGCTGGTTCATTCCCCAGTCGGCTCAAAGGCCGGAGCTGCAACCAATCTGAAGCCGGGAGCCAGGAGCTTCTTCCGGGTCTCCCATGCTGGTCAGGAGCCCAAAGACTTGGGCTATCTTCTAATGCTTTCCCAGACCATAGCAGAGAGCTGGATTGGAAATAGAGTAGCCAGCGTCCATATGGGATGACAGTGCTTCAAGCCAGGCTGTTAACCCGCTGTGCCACAGCCACTAGCCCCTCAAATTCTTATTTTCTAAAGGTTTTCAAGAAACATCTGGGTTTTTGATGTCTCCTTTTACTTATTGATAACAAGGGACAATATAGGCAGACAGAGTGCCTCGCCCATGGAGATTCCATTTTTGTGACAAGGAGACAAAACTCACAGACACTAAGAATAAATAAAACCAGGGATGGGAGAGAGATTAATGGGGTCACAGTGTTATTTCATATCAAAGGGCTGAGGGAAGTCTTTGCTCAGAGGGTACATTTGTACAGTCTTTTGTTTCAAATATTACAAAGAAGATGGCTGACCCAATAGAAAAGCGCTGTCTCAACATTCCATTCGGGGCCCTGGAAGTCCAAGATCAAGATGTCAGCAAGGTTGGTTCTTTCTGAGGACTGTGAGAAAAGGATCAGTTCTAGTTCTGTCTCTGTGACCTGTGGATCTCTCCCCTCATCTCCATGGTCTTTTGGTGTTCTTGCTGTATGCCTGTTGGTATTCAACTTCACCCTTTTTATAAGGACACCAGTTATCTCAGATTAGGATTCACCCTAAAGACCCTATTGTAATATAACTGAATCTACAATGACTCTACTCCCAAGTAAGATCACACTCTGAAGTCCTAGGGTCAGGGATTCAATATATGAATCAGGTCAGTGTGGAAATTGGCCCTAAGGGGTAAGAAGCCACTTGCAATACCCACATCCTATATTTCAGTGCCTGGGTTGGAGTCCTGGATAAGTTCCTGGTTTTAGCTTCTTATTAATACACACCTTGGGAGGCAGCAGGTGATGGCTCAAGGACCTGGGTCCCTAGCACCTATGTAGGAGACATGGTTTTGAAGATACAACTCTGTATCTCTCTCTATCACTCTGCCTCCCCAATACACACACACGCAAATATATATATACACATTCTCCCAAATAAATTATATATACATACACACACATACCCCCCACACATTCATATGATATGTGTGGGAGCAAGAGATGGTACCAGGCAACCCATAACAAACAGTGATTGAGCAGAGGGAATAGTCAAAGATCATGAGGTAGAGATTGCCTCTCATATGCCAGGATATGTAGAGTACAGGGTGAAGGAGAGGGCGAATAGAAGGAAATGAGATCAACAAGGCAGCAGGGCCCAAATCCAGAGAAGCCTGGCTGGTCCAAGGGTCTGGTAGACTATGGTTAAGGACTGAGAGTTTATTCTGCATGAGACAGGAACACACTGGACATTCTGAGCAAATGAGTGTCCCCACTGATTTCATAGAGGACAAACGGCGTCAAGTGTAGAAGCTAAGAAACTTGTTATGCAGCTGTCCTAGGATACTAGAAGAAAGATTGTGGTTCTAAGAGCAGAAGAGTACCAGGAAAAATCATGAGAACTGGTGTGTTTGTGATGCATTTTGAAAATAGATTAAAAGTATTTTGCCAACAAGAATTAGATCGGCGATGATTAATTAGTAATTACTAATTGATTTCTCAGGCTGTAATTTCCCAGACTGCAGAATAATAGAAATTTGAACGTCAAACTTTCTGTGAGTCAGGGCTGTAGTCAAATACTTCGAGCCCTTTCCTTTTTCCTGTCAAATCCTAGACCTCACACTGCTTACAGGTTCCTCCCTTCAATAGTCGGCAGATCACTCCTATTCCTATTTTGTTAATAGATCTTTGAGTTTACAGTTCTCCATATGCAGATTGCTCAAAGAGTCCTAATTGCCACCCACCCCACCCATTCCACTCCCATCCTAACCTCTCAAAACCTTGGTCTTCTGGTGAGAGAGATGGCCAACCTCATAAGGGAGCCATACCTGAGAGTCAGCTCATCACTAATGCTCCCTCTTCCAATTTGCTGCCAGAAGGCTTTTAATCATCTCACTTAAACCCAACCTTCTTAAAACAATGTTAAATTTTTTTTTTTTTTTTGACAGGCAGAGTGGACAGTGAGAGAGAGAGAAGAGAAAAAGGTCTTCCTTTTGCCGTTGGTTCACCCTCCAATGGCCGCCGCGGCCGGCGCACTGTGGGCGGCGCACCGCGCTGATCGGATGGCAGGAGCCAGGTACTTCTCCTGGTCTCCCATGGGGTGCAGGGCCCAAGCACTTGGGCCATCCTCCACTGCACTCCCTGGCCACAGCAGAGAGCTGGCCTGGAAGAGGGGCAACTGGGACAGAATCCAGAGCCCCGACTGGGACTAGAACCCGGTGTGCTGGCGCCGCAAGGCGGAGGATTAGCCTAGTGAGCCGCGGCGCCGGCCAAAACAATGTTAAATTCTATCCAGCATTCCTGGGAGTTTGGAAGTTGAGAAGGTGTCTCTGAATATATGTTCCGGTAAAGGGACAGACACACCTACACGACGTTTACAACAAAAATCAATGTTTTCTCCACCTGAATTCACAGTACCACTCTACCAGCTGGCCTCTGTCAGCTGCTCAACACTGAGCTCGATTGCTTTCCTTGCAAAAATGCATATCCATTCTTAGTGAGATGTATAGACTTCACTTCTCAGCACCTATGTTTATCATTATTTTATTCAGTGATTACATTTCATTTGAAATTTTATTTTGATATGTCAAGCTTGTATATAGTTTGAGTTACTAGTGTTCAATATTAGCAACAGTGAAATTTGGTGCAACACTGTCATCTTTAGTGATTTTGTTTCGGTTTGGTTTTTGGTAGCAATATAAGAAATTAAAAGCAAATTCGCTGAATATTAAATCAAAAATAAAAAGAACTTCTTGATGATTTCATTCTTTATAGAACAGGAAATCAGATGCATTAACCACATAACAACATTGACACTTAGGCCTTTGAAATGTCTGATGGACATTTAAATATATTTTAGTAATCATTTTTAAATTCAACATCATAATGTATATAATTCATAGGTGTGAATCTCTGTGAATTCACAAACATGCTGTTTTAATCAGAACTTATCAATAAACAAAGTATTGTCAGCATCCCTCTACCCCTACACACCTCTCTAGTTACTGCTTCTTCTGACCATGGGAAATCACTATTCAGTGTTACCACATCAAAGATAAACATTCATTCTTTTTGAGCTTCACAAAAATGCAATTAGATGAGATGCAGTTTAAGTCATGGAAAATCATTATTGTATGGGTGGCTTCAGTTTATTTGTTTATAGTGTGGTTGAAAATTACTCATTATGCTCCTGGTGAGCATTTACATTGTTTCCAGGTTGGCACTATTGTGTAGGGTATTTCTTATATAAACTTAACTCCATAGGTCTTTTGATGGTTTTACACACACACACCAACAAACATACATACACACAAATATTTCAAAGCATTCATAGAAAAATTAACTGGTGGATTTATTTGGGTGCAAACACTTTTGAAATTCACACATAGATTTTTTAGAATATGCATTTTCCATGAGCTTTTTGAAGATATATACATATGAGTGTATGCATACACTTCTTTTGAGCATATATTTAAGAATATACTTAAGAATGGAATGGCTTTTCAGTTTCCATACAGTCTGCTTTTATGGCTACTGCTGAAGAGTTTTCCAAAGAGATTATACAATTTATAATCTTGTTGGTGATATATATATATATATTTATAATATATATATGTATATTAGAAGTTACAATTTTCCACAGTTCCACGAACAATCTTCTTTATCCTACACACTGTGGTGGCTCTGAATTTGCATTCTATTATACAGTCTATTCCCACTATCCCTGATGGATTGATTTCCAGATGCTCACATTCCTTATTTAAAAGGAATCACAACTGCAAACAACCTATGCTCTTCCCTACCTCACCCATAAACTTTAAGTCATCTGTAGATTATCCCTAAAAATGCAAATATTATGTAAAGAGTTGTTATAGTGTATTGTTGCTTAAGGAAGAATGGTAAGAAACTCTGTACATACTCAATAGAGACACAACATACAAAAAATTTCCTATACATGACTGGTAGAATCGCTGGATGGGAGACCCACAGATGTGGAGGAATGACTGCATTTCAATTTGTATTTCTCTGATAACTAACGAAGCTGAGCCCTTTTTCATGTTTACTGGTGATCTGGTTATCCTCTATTGTGAAAGTATCCATATCATTCTTTTGTCCAGTTTTCTTTTTCTTTTGTGATTTCCTGTTTCTGTGTAAGTTTGCAAGAAGTTCCTACATATTCTAGGTATAGAAACGATTTGGGTCCTTTGAATACTGTGAGATTATGCAACTGTATTCATCTCTATTTTGCACTCGATTTTTCACACTTTAAGATAGCATCTGCTGGGCCATCTGTCCCTGAAGAGGATTATCAGGTGGCACCAGTCTACCACACAGCCGATTGATCCACTGACTTTCCTGATGACATCTTCCTTTATCTCTTTTCTACATAACAGGTGGGCTTATTTATCTCTCTCAGAAAAAAATACTGATGGCTGATGGGGAAAATTGACTTCCTGGCAAAGAGTTATCAGGAAACCCATTTGTCTGAGAAAAGAAACAACTCTGTCTGCCAAGCCAACATGTGTGCCTCAGTCACGGGGAAAAAGTCAAGGGCATGTCCATCTGTGGGGCTGCATGACCCTACAGAGGGACAGCTCTTTTATGCTCACTTATATATGATCAAGTATATTCCATGACTAAAGTGCATTGCCTTGAAATCCTGTGGCAGACAAAGAGAACCCATTCTTGCTCATCCTCGGATTCAGGTTACAGAATAGGCTGGAATTCCAAACTGCCAAAGAAGGTGTTTTTTCCTTGCAAGTAACTCCTTGTGCAACAACATTTATACAACATGGTCCTTCCAAAACTTCCAATGCTCCTTAAGGCAGGAATAAAGATATGATTATATTCTTTCCCCTGAAGAGAAATCCAAGTTGTACTTAGAGTATAAGATCTGAAAAGCGCCAATAGGGGAACCAATGAATTCCTCAATTCCCCATTGGGGTGCCATTCAGTGGATCGGCTTAAACCTAGAATATTCCCCCTCAACACATTTTATATGCCTCAAATTGCTTCTTCCTAATAAATATCCTCGGACAGCAAAAAATATTTTAATATCATAATCATTCACTCCATACACCTCATCTTATTCTAAAGTGATATAAATGTTCCATTCTGTGAACTTTACGATCCATGAAGATTATCAGTGTGCAGCTTTATTTCCCTCTTCTTCAAAGATAAAAACATGTTAAGAGTATTGAGAGCATGGAATAGAGACTATGTGTGTTTAAAGTGAAATCCTCCCTTGGAAACACAGAGATGGGTAATGTGAATTATGGGGATGGTGTTAGAGGTACAGCAACGTTCTGGTTGCTTCATATAAACAGAAAGGAAAGAAGAGGGGCAATGAGGTGATATAGAAGGCAGCTGGTAAGGAGCCAGGGGAGCAATGATAGGAGTAAATCAGAAGCAGCCTTCCAGAACCAGTTCTTACTGAGGCCATGCCCCTTCACTGCCAGCAGAGCCAGTCCAAGTCTGGAACCTGCTACAAACAGTCCTCACTCAGCAGTAACATTTTTGGGACTGGAACTTTAAATTGAAATAATATATGTTAATCTTATTTTCCCTTAAAAATGGCAATAAACTGTGCCTTCAGAGCAGATTCAATGTCCAACTTTTACAGAAAACCATGTTTATCACCTTAAAATTTTGAGCCTCTAAAGATAGGATTAAGTGTCAAAGGGATCACATAAACAAGACCAGTGTCTGCTAATAATAACTGATAGAATTAAAAAGGAGAGAACGATCCTACATGGGAAACAGGATACACAGCAGACTCATAGAATGACAAATGCCCTAAACAGCACTCTGGTCTCAGAATCAGCCCTTAAGACATTTGGATCTGGCTAAAAAGCCATGAGAGCATTTCAGGCATGGAAAGCCAAGACACTGTGGCAAAAAATGACCTAAATAAAAGATTTCTGTGAGTGAGATCCCAGCAGAAAGAACGGGTCATCAAAGAAGGAGGTACCTTTCTCTGAAGGGAAGAGAGAACTTCCACTTTGACTATGGCCTTGTCTAAATAACATCAGAGTTGGTGAACTCAAGAGGCTTCCATAGCCTTGGCAACTCATGACAAGAGCCTCCGGTGATTCCTGCATCATAAACAAGAGTGTCAATTGTTAAATCAACAACAGGAGTCACTGTGCACTTACTCCCCATGTAGGATCTCTGTCCTTAATGTGTTGTACTATGAGAATTAACGGTAAAACTAGTCTTCAAACAGTATTTTATATTTTCTGTGTCTGTATAGGTACACACTGTTGAAATCTTTACTTAGTACAGTTGATCTTCTGTGTATAAAGATAATTGAAAATGAATCTTGATGAAGAATGGGATGGGAGAGGGAGTAGGAGATGGGATGGTTTGTGGGTGGGAGGGTGGTTTTGGGGGGAAGAACCGCCTTAATCCAAAAGTTGTTCTTTCAAAATTTATATTCATTAAAGTTTTCTACTAAAAAATAAAAATAAACCTACTATTTAGCAGTAAATTACTGTACAGTAGATGAAAGTGTCTTTAAGAGGGTACAAAATGCATGCTTCTCTCCAAAAGCTACCTTTACCAAGTCAAAAGTCCTATCTTCCCTTCTGAGTTTCTAGTTTTATCATGAGAACAGAAAGAAGTTACCAACCCCACTCTTCCGATGGCTTTTTAATTTTATCAGGAGCAGACCAGCCTTCTGAGGGGTTTTGTCTCTGCCTTTGCTTGTTCCCAAATTGTGCTTCAAAGACTCCATTTCAACCAGTTTCTTCAGTCTTCCTCTCTTGGAGTCGCCCCCTGGCAACCGTGGCAGGAGGTTTCTGACTTAAATAAATCTTGATTTGCCATAAAATGAAATAAAAATGAAATAATAAAACTAAGTAAAATTTTAAAATAAAATAAATAAAACAACATAAGTTTATTCCTGTAGAAGTCCAGTGGCCAGAATTCTGATGTTGAGACATCAGCAGGGTCATGTTCCCTGTGAGGTCTGAAGGAGAATCCTTCCTTGCCTCTTCCTAGCTTGTGGTGATAGGTAACTGACATGTACCTGCATCACTCCAATCTGCTTGTCACGGCCTTCTGCCCAGAATTCTTTTCATAAGGACACCACACACTGGATTGGGGCCCCAGGCTAATCCAGAATGACCTTATCTTAACTGAATGTACCTGCATAACTCTATTTCCAAATAAAGTCACATTCTGAGACATCAGGGGGATACAAATCTGAGGAATTTTACACCTGCATAAATAGGGTTTTCTTTTAAAAAAATAATATTTGGGCTGGCCTTTTAGTACAGCAGTTAAGAAACTTGCTTGAGGAATCTGTGTTAACTGCTGGCATGTGCTAAAATTACTATTTTGGGGGTTCTTTGCATTTATTTAGAAAAGAATCCTAATTATTGGCTCAAATGAAGCAGATAACATGGTAAGGTTTAAGATTTATCTAGAGAGTGAGAGAAATACATAGAACCATAAGGGCTTTATTAAAGGAGAGGGATCTAAAAAGGGCAAGAGGGAAATGTCATACGAGAATGTCAGAGGGCAGATCAGGGCCACGTGTGGATGTCTGCTACAGACCAGATGCACAGAGTACCCACAGGGGCAAGAGCAGCAGCAAAAACAGGTGGCACCCAAGAGGCGCACAAGAGAGCAGCGTGGGCCCAGTGTCCACGCTTCTTATTCACTTCCAAATGGGAGTGGTTAAGTAGTCTGATTGGCAGGTGGGTGGATACAGGTGAGATCCCATAAGGGAAGGGGGGACGTGGTCTCTGGCTCATGAATCTAATCAATCTAAACCTGTCTTCCTGATTGGATCCCATACCACCTGCATCGCATAGCCAAGTGCATGGTTCTAGTCCCAGCTCCTCTTCTTCTAATCCAGTTTCCAGCCTTTGTCAATCCTGGGATGCAGCAGATGGCAGCTCAAGTAGCTTTGTACCTGTCATCCACCTGGAAGACCGGGATTGAATTCTGGATTCTGGTGCAGTAAATGAGAGATATCTGTGTGTGTGTGTGTGTGTGTTTGTGTGTGTGTGTGGTGTGCTTGTGTGTCTTTCAATCTCTCTCCTCTCCAAATAAAATGAAAGCAAATAAATGAATAAATAAAACATTTTAAAAAATTGTGTTTGACTAGGCTTATATTTTCTTCTGCATTGTAATACCTAAGGAGCAGAAGTTCTTATCACAATATTAATTTGAAGAGACACCAGGGTTCACTATTACTATTTGTGAATTTGACATAATTCTTCACTGTCTTCTCATCCAGTCTAAGTCACAATGCTATTAATATTCTAGCTCAGACCAGTAAAATTGGGTGCCTCACTGACATCCACTGCTCCCCTTAGGGCACTGTGAGTCAATGGCTATGAATAGGAAACTCTTATTTTCCAAGGTGCAGCCTTCTCCATGGGTGAACACCTATACTTAAGCACAACATTGAACCTGAGCTGTCTTGTTCACCATCATCCATGAGGTCCTCTGTCTTTCCATGGCATAGGACATCCTGTTCCTGCCCCCACCCCATCTTCCTCCTCACTTTTGTGGGTCAAATTGGATGGCGAAACACATCCTTTATTAGACAAAGAAATGGAAATGGGGAACCAAATTCCTCCTTTCTAGTATGTCTGAAATACAACTTAAATAGAGCTGAATCAAACAAAGAAATGTCACTTGGAAATGGCTTGCCTTCAGATATTTTGTTATATTTTCACTTCTCTCTCTTTTTTTGTCTTTTTGTTTTAACTCTGAGAGATTTCCTGAACTTCACATCAGCACATCTTCATAGGATACAGAATTTTTCCCCTTTTGATCATGTTTTTTTTAATTTTTTTTTTTTATTTTTTGACAGGCAGAGTGGACAGTGAGAGAGAGACAGAGAGAAAGGTCTTCCTTTGCCGTTGGTTCACCCTCCAATGGCCGCCGCTGCAGCCGGCGCACCGTGCTGATCCGATGGCAGGAGCCAGGATCCAGGTGCTTTTCCTGGTCTCCCATGGGGTGCAGGGCCCAAGCACCTGGGCCATCCTCCACTGCACTCCCTGGCCATAGCAGAGAGCTGGCCTGGAAGAGGGGCAACCGGGACAGAATCCGGCGCCCCAACCGGGACTAGAACCCGATGTGCCGGCGCCGCAAGGTGGAGGATTAGCCTATTGAGCCAAGGCGCCGGCTGTTTTTTTTTTTAATTTTATGATGCTCTCCAAACATTTCTTTTCACATCATCTTGTTTTGATTTTATAAACCCAATAGCTATAATCACTCTGGGAATATTAATATAAAGTTTTATTTCAGGATAATATTTGAGCTTTTTTTAAGCTGCTGTTTTTCCTATTTATTTTTATGTCCTTTATTCAATTTTCCCCAAGATATCTGGTAATCTATTTTCCTGCCAATGATTGAGTAAGACAGGCCAGGGCCTAACGGGAGATTGGAAACTCCGAGCATCTTAGCAGGCCCGGGCACACCTGGACTCTACCAAGGGAGAGCGGGCAGATTATTAGGAAAACCTGGATGTTGGTATCACTGTGTCCCTCTCTTATGTGAAAGCTAATTCCCCAAACATCCTCCAGTATCCTATCGTGAAATACAAGTCTGGTGGCTCAAGTCCTAGAAGCCAAGTGGAGTAGAGGGACAAAATACCTATACTTACAAATACAGAGTCTGCTCACTCTTCTCTATATAACACGCAACACACCCGCTCCCAATGGCCCAGGCCCCACGCAGCCTAACCTTTGCTCATTGCCAATGATCAGTACACTCTCAGAGTCATCGAAAGGCAGGCAAATGCAGTGCAGAAGTCATTTAGGAATCTCTTCCTATCATCACATCTTCAATAGCTAACTGCTTCACTCCCAGCTCCATATGCTCTACTAGTTCCTGAGGTTTGAGGATGTTGACAGCTTAATATTGTGTGTGTGTGTGTGTGTGTGTGTGTTTGCCTTTTCCAGGCTAGCATCATCTAAATGGGTAATTTTTGCCCATCTGCCTTCTCATCTTCAAATGCTGTTGCAACTGTTTTTTCTCCTGTCTTTTGGCTCTGTGTCTTTAAACAGTAATTATTTCATTAATGTTTACGAAGTTTGAAAAGATCAATAATAGATCTATGTGTTTTTCTGGCATCCTAATTTTATTATGTATAAAACAGAGACATTTTATTACATAAAATAATAAAAATGATTAAAGTACCTGTTAACTGAAAATGTAGGATCTCTATTGTCTTGTGTCAACTAATATAAAATGCAGACTACAGTCTACAAAAATGGTACACACTTGATTATTTTTTTCTCCAGAAAGAATCATGGGTTTGGAATACTGGAGGCCAAGTTAAAATTTAACATTTATCTATACCACTTCTCATAGATCTTCCATGATTCTATAGGTAAGAACGGCATGGGGGCAGGGAGCAAAGATAAAAGCTACAGAAATATACCAATTTACTCAAAGAGATACAATCATATGATCTTAAAAAACAGATGATCAGAGGGGTATGAAATTTGCCAGTGCTGTGGCACAACAGGTTAAAGTGCCAGCATCCCATATGGGTGGCACGTTTCCCATGGAGAGAGGACAAAATGGAAAGTCTCTTTTTTAAGAAGAATGGCAGGAGACCAGTGTTGTGGAGTAGTGAGTTAAGGCTCTGCCTGCAGAGCCGGCACCCTATATGGGCACCAGTTCGAGTCCCGGCTGCTCCACTTCTGATCCAGCTCTCTGATGTGGCCTGGTAAAGCAGTAGAAGATGGTCCAAGTACTTGGGCCCCAGCATGTGCGTGGGAGATCTGGAAGAAGCTCCTGGCTCCTGGCTTTCGATCAGTTCAGCTCTAGCCATTGCAGTCATTTGAGGAACAAACCAGTGGATGGCAGACCTCTTTTTTGTCTCTATGTCTTCTGTCACTCTGTCTTTCAAGTAAATAAAATAAATCTTTTTAAAAATCACCTTTAGGTTGCGGCTAAGCTCGTGTGCGGCGGCGGTGTCGGCAGCGGCTGCAAAGAGAAGAGTTTGGCGCGATGTCTCCTACCATTTTGCTGGTACAGCCTACCAAGAGGCCAGAAGGCAGAACTTACGCTGACTATGAATCTGTGAATGAATGCATGGAAGGTGTTTGTAAAATGTATGAGGAACATCTGAAAAGAATGAATCCCAACAGTCCGTCTATCACATACGATATCAGTCAGTTGTTTGATTTTATTGATGATCTGGCAGACCTCAGCTGCCTTGTTTACCGGGCTGATACCCAGACATACCAGCCTTATAACAAAGACTGGATCAAAGAGAAGATCTACGTGCTCCTCCGCCGGCAGGCCCAACAGGCGGGAAAATAATGGAGTGGAAGCAGTAGGGGGATGGGGGTGGGCTTGGAACACAGGTGTGTACAGCGTGCTGTAGTGGGAGTTTTGTATTATAGTGATCCTGTTTCCACTTGGTACACTCTAGCCAGATTGAATGTATCAGATGAAGTGTGAGAATGTTGTTCAATCTGAAACCCCCATTGCCCCTTTTTTCTTTTCTTTTTCTTCCCTTTTTTTTTTTTACTTAAACATTTTTATGAGGATTTAGATGGAATTTTTTTGTCAGTTAATGTTGGTTCCAGAGCTTCAGACTGTTGAGATCTGCTTTATAACAGTCACTGTACTAACCCTTGGAGATGGGGTGGGGGGTGGCTCAGTTTAGTTACATCCTCAAGGCAAACTCTTAGTGGAAAATAAATGTTCTTTAGTTATATTTAAAAAAAAAAATCACCTTTAAATTTTAATTCTGAAATTGAGTAGCTACACGTGGCTTGGGCAAGTCTATCAGGCCACACAGACCTTTAGGGTATTTCATGAACAAATAAAGAATAAAAAGAGAAAGAAGAGGATCCCAGAGGAAATAAAGTTTCAACCAATTATAAACTAAAATTATTATTTGGGTCAACATTAAAAATAAATCATAAAAATGTTGCAAAAATTTGGGGAAATGTGAGCATTTATTAGATAAGATATTATTATTTTTTTGACAGGCAGAATGAACAGTGAGAGAGACAGAGAGAAAGGCCTTCCTTTTCCATTGGTTCACCCCCCAATGACCGCTGCAGCCGGCGCACCGCACTGATGTGAAGCCAGGAGCCAGGTGCTTTTCCTGGTCTCCCATGGGGTGCAGGGCCCAAGCACTTGGGCCATCCTCCACTGCACTCCCGGGCCACAGCAGAGAGCTGGACTGGAAGAGGAGCAACCAGGGCAGAATCCAGTGCCCCGACTGGGACTAGAACCCAGGGTGCCGGCACCGCAGGCGGAGAATTAGCCTATTGAGCCGTGGTGCCGGCAATAAGATATTATTACTACTTTGTGTATGATAAACATGTCGTGGATGTTTTAAAACTATCTGTACATGAAATACTTATGTAAAATATTTACAGATGAAATTATCAGCTGGTTTCACTATATTTCACCATAACCCAAGATTGAGAGGAGTACAGACAAAATAAGGAACTCATCAAACAAGATTGTAAGTCCCTTATTGAAGCTGGTGATGGACGTGTGAAAACACATAATTTAAGTCCGCTTATTCCTGAGTATGCTTGAAAATTCCCACACAATCAACCATATCCCAACTCCATTCATTATCACCAGTGTACACCTAGGATTTAGAGATTAAGATACTTGGGGAAGAGGAAGGAATATAAAGCTAACTTTTTAGGAAAAGTTAAAAGTAGAAAACACAAATATTTAAAAGAATATTTAAAAGAATAGTTGATCTTAGCCAAAAGGCGAAGAAGCACTTACTCCTCATGTAGGATCTCTGTCCTTAAAGTGTTCAATGTGAATTAATGCTATAACTAGTACTCAAACAGTATTTTACACTTTGTGTTTCTGTGTGGGTTCAAACTGATGAAATCTTTACTTAATATATACTAAATTGATCTTCTGTATATAAAGATAATTGAAAAAGAATCTTGATGTTAATGGAATGGGAGAGGGAGCTGGAGATGGGAGGGTTGCGGATGGGAGGGAAGTTATGGCGGGGAAAAAGCCATTGTAATCCATAAGCTGTACTTTGGAAATTTACATTTACTAAATTAAAGTTAAAAAAAGAAAAAAGAATTTATATAGTGTGGAAGATGCATCTTCCTTACCCTCCCAGTTATTTTGCTGTATAATTATATCAAATTTATGCAAGGTTTTATCTCAATTGTTATTTTTGAGAAATCAGTTTTCCAACTTCAGAATTTTGGTATGTATACAAAAACATACGCACCCACCAACGTTGCAAACTCTATGAATCCAAACGGATGACTATTCTTTCAAGCCAGTCTAACCACAAACCATATGAAGTTAAACGAGGACCAAATTTGAGTGAAAGGCAAATCTCTGCAGATATCATTGTCTTCACAAATGAAACTTCAAATATGAGCAAAGAGTATAAATTCATATGTCTCTCCACTGTTTAGGATCACTTGAGGAATACTTGTTGGTATGTCTCAAAAATCAGAATCAGTTTTAGCTGGCAGGACTCAATATAACAGAAAACTAAAAGACTGTAGTAGAGTTAGCCTTTCTCTTACCATTGACAGAGTTATTTCTTTACAACTGACTGTGGAACATTTAGGTTTGCATGGAAGTTTAACAAGAAATAATTCATATAAATAATCATTAAACAAATTCCCTGTGGCCACATATACATGCATCTGTGTTAGAACAAGCTTTACATTGAGTACAAAACTTTCATCTTTATGACAAATCTCTCTACACTGTCTTCGTGTTATAAATTTGCACTCATTAAACTTGTGAACATAGAGTTACCTCCTCCTGTTACTCATTCATAATGTTCCTACTGGGATAAAGAAAAGAAAAAAAATTATACTATTTTACTACACTGTGCCTCCAACTGAAATACAACATACCTTCTTTGTTAAATTTTTATTTATTTATTTTGAGAGAAAGAGAGATTGATTTCTCATCTGTTGGTGTACATACCAAATACCCACAATAGCTGGATACGGGCCAATCCAAAACCAGGATCTAGGAGATATACAATTCAGCACATGTTCACTCGGACTCACCCCAGTGGTAGAGTTAGAAACATGCCAGGGGATTCCAATTCAATCCCATCAAGGTGGCAAGTACCAATGCCATCTCACTAGTCAAAGTGATCCGTTTCAGCTCATAATTGATCATATTGATAAGATTAAGTTTCAAAGAGATCACATAAATAAGACTAGTGTCTGTTAATACTAACTGATAGAATTAAAAAGGAGATAATGATTCAACATGGAAAGCAGGATATACAGCAGACTCATAAAATGGCAGATGTCCTAAACAGCTCTCTGGTCTCAGAATCAGCCCTTAAGGCATTCTAATTCAGCTAAAAAGCCCATGAGAGTATTTCAGGCATGGAAAGCTAAGACACTGTGGCAAAAAAAAAAAAAAAAATGACCTAAATGAAAGATCTCTGTGAGTGAGATCCCAGCAGAAAGAACGGGCCATCAAAGAAAGAGGTACCTTTCTCTGAAGGGAGGAGACAACTTCCACTTTGACTACGGCCATGTCCAAATAAGATCAGAGTTGGTGAACTCAAGAGGCTTCCATAGCCTTGGCAGCTCATGACAAGAGCCTTGGGTGATTACTGATGTCATAAATAAGAGTGTCAATTGTTAAATCAACAACAGGAGTCACTGTACACTTACTCCCCATGTAGGATCTCTGTCCTTACTGTGTTATACTATGTGACTTAACAGTATAACTAGTACTCAAACAGTATTTTATTCTTTGTGTTCCTGTGTGGGTGCAGTCTGTTGAAAGCTTTACTTAGTTTATACTAAATTGAACTTCTTCTGTGTATAAAGATAATTGAAAATGACTCTTGATGAAGAATGGGATGGGAGAGTGAATGGGATATGGGATGTTTGCTGGTGGGAGGGTGGTTATTGGGGGGAAATGCTGCTATAATCCAAAAGTTGTACTTTTGAAATTTATATTTATTAAATAAAAATTAAAAAAAATATTTTAAAAAAACAGGATCCAGGAACTCAAGCCAGATCTCCCACAGAGGTGGGAAGGGATCTAATAACTTGAGCCATAACCCACTGCCTCTGAGGGTAGATAGGAACAGGAGTGGAGCCAGGACTAGAACTCAGGCACTTGGACATGAGATGTGTGCATCCCAAGGGTATCTTAATCACTGTGTACAAAGCCCACCTCTATAACTTACTCGCTGCCTTAAATCTCTTTTCCAGTTTATTATTATTATATATCTGTAACAGGTTTTTAATGTTTATTTATTTATTTTCTTTTACTTTTTTTTAACTTTTATTTAATGAATATAAATTTCCAAAGTACGACTTATGGATTACAATGGCTTCCCCCCCATAACGTCCCTCCCACCTGCAACCCTCCCCTTTCCCACTCCCTCTCCCCTTCCATTCACATCAAGATTCATTTTCAATTCTCTTTATATACAGAAGATCAGTTTAGCATACATTAAGTAAAGATTTCAACAGTTTGCTCCCACACAGAAACATAAAGTGAAAAATAATAGATGATTTTTTTAAATGATGATGAAATCAGATCAGCACTATTGTCATGTTTAATCCCAGTGAGAGTCAAGTTGGGAATTGATCATTTCTTCTTTTTTTTTTTTACAGAAGATCAGTTTAGTATACATTAAGTAAAGATTTCAACAGTTTGCACCCCCATAAAAACACAAAGTGAAATATACTGTTTGAGTACTCGTTATAGCATTAAGCCTCAATGTACAGCACATTAAGGACAGAGATCCTACATGAGGAGTAAGTGCACAGTGACTCCTGTTGTTGACTTTACAAATTGACACTCCTGTCTATGGCATCAGTAGTCTCCCTATGCTCCAGTCATGAGTTTCCAAGGCTATGGAAGCCCTCTGAGTTCTCCGACTCTTATCTTGTTTAGACAAGGTCATAGTCAAAGTGGAGGTTCTCTCCTCCCTTCAGAGAAAGGTACCTCCTTCTTTGAAGACCTGTTCTTTCCACTGGGATCTCACTCACAGAGATCTTTCATTTAGGTTTTTGTTTGTTTGTTTGTTTCTTTTGTTTTGTTTTGTTTTTGGCAGAGTGTCTTGGCTTTCCATGCCTGAAATACTCTCATGGGCTTTTCAGCCAGATCGGAATGCCTTTAGGGCTGATTCTGAGGCCAGAGTGCTGTTTAGGACATCCGCCATTCTATGAGTCTGCTGAGTATCTCGCTTCCCATGTTGGATCACTCTCCCCTTTATTTATTCTATCGGTTAGTATTAGCAGGTACTAGACTTGTTTATGTGCTCCTTTTGACTCTTAGTCCTTTCATTATGATCAATTGTGAACTGAAATTGATCACTTGGAATAGTGAGATGGCATTGGTACATGCCACCTTGATGGGATTAAATTGGAGTCCCCTGGTATATTTCTAACTCTACCATTTGGGGCAAGTCAGCTTGAGCATGTCCCAAATTGTACATCTCTTCCCTCTCTTATTCCCACTCTTATGTTTAACAGGGATCACATTTCAGTTAAATTATAGCACTTAAGAATAACTGTGTATTAATTACAGAATTAACCCAGTCATATTAAGTAGAGTAGACAAAAAAAACTACTAAGAGGGATAATGTATTAAGTTGTTCATTAACAGTCAGGGATATGCTGATCAAGTCACCGTTTCTCATAGTGTCGATTTCACTTCAACAGGTTTCCTTTTTGGTGTTCAGTCAGTTGTCACCGATCAGGGAGAACATATGGTATTTGTCCCTTTGGGACTGGCTTATTTCACTCAGCATGATGTGTTCCAGATTCCTCCATTTTGTTGCAAATGACTGGATTTCGTTGTTTCTTACTGCGGTATAGTATTCTAAAGAGTACATATCCCATAATTTCTTTATCCAGTCTACCATTGATGGGCATTTAGGTTGGTTCCAGGTCTTGGCTATTGTGAATTGTGCTGCAATAAACATTAGCGTGCAGACTGCTTTTTTGTTTGCCAATTTAAATTCCTTTGGGTAAATTCCAAGGAGTGGGATGGCTGGGTCGAACGGTAGGGTTATCTTCAGGTTTCTGAGGAATCTCCAGACTGACTTCCATAGTGGCTTGACCAGTTTGCATTCCCACCAACAGTGGGTTAGTGTCCCTTTTTCCCTGCATCCTCGCCAGCATCTGTTGTTGGTAGATTTCTGTATGTGAGCCATTCTAACCAGGGTGAGGTGAAACTTCATTGTGGTTTTGATTTGCATTTCCCTGATTGCAAAACTCATGGACGCAGTAAAAGCAGTGTTAAGAGGAAAGTTTATATCAATAGGTGCCTACATCAAGAAATTGGAAAGGCACCAAATAGATGAGCTTTCAATTCACCTCAAGGATCTAGAAAACCTACAGCAAACCAGACCCAAATCTAGTAGGAGAAAAGAAATAATTAAAATCAGAGAAGAAATCAACAGGATTGAATCCAAAAAAACATTACAAAAAATCAGCCAAACGAGGAGCTGGTTTTTTGAAAAAATAAACAAAATTGACACCCCATTGGCCCAACTAACTAAAAAAAGAAGAGAAAAGACCCAAATCAATAAAATCAGAGATGAAAAAGGAAACTTAACAACAGACACCACAGAAATAAAAAGAATCATCAGAAATTACTACAAGGACTTGTATGCCAGCAAACAGGGAAACCTATCAGAAATGGATAGATTCCTGGGCACATGCAACCTACCTAAATTGAACCAGGAAGACATCGAAAACCTAAACAGACCCATAACTGAGACAGAAATTGAAACAGTAACAAAGGCCCTCCCAACAAAGAAAAGCCCAGGACCAGATGGATTCACTGCTGAATTCTACCAGACATTTAAAGAAGAACTGACTCCAATTCTTCTCAAACTATTCAGAACAATCGAAAAAGAGGGAGTCCTCCCAAATTCTTTCTATGAAGCCAGCATCACCTTAATTCCTAAGCCGGAAAAAGATGCAGCACTGAAAGAGAATTACAGACCAATATCCCTGATGAACATAGATGCAAAAATCCTCAATAAAATTCTCGCCAATAGAATGCAACAACACATCAGAAAGACCATCCACCCAGACCAAGTGGGATTTATCCCTGGTATGCAGGGATGGTTTAATGTGCGCAAAACAATCAATGTGATACACCACATTAACAGACTGCAGAAGAAAAACCATATGATTATCTCAATAGACGCCGAGAAAGCATTTGATAAAATACAACACCTGTTCATGATGAAAACTCTAAGCAAACTGGTTTTGGAAGGAACATTCCTCAATACAATCAAAGCAATCTATGAAAAACCCACAGCCAGCATCCTATTGAATGAGGAAAAGTTGGAAGCATTTCCACTGAGATCTGGTACCAGACAGGGATGCCCACTCTCACCACTGCTATTCAATATAGTTCTGGAAGTTCTAGCCAGAGCTATTAGGCAAGAAAAAGGAATTAAAGGGATACAAATTGGGAAGGAAGAACTCAAACTATCCCTCTTTGCAGATGATATGATTCTTTATTTAGCGGACCCAAAGAACTCTACTAAGAGACTATTGGAACTCATAGAAGAGTTTGGCAAAGTAGCAGGGTATAAAATCAATGCACAAAAATCAACAGCCTTTGTATACACAGACAATGCCATGGCTGAGGAAGAACTTCTATTTTCTTTTACTTTTAAAAATAGAGCCCGAGAGAGGGACAGATCGATCTTCCATCTACCAGTTCACTCCCAAAAGCCACAACAGCCAGAGCTGGACCAGACTGAAGACAGGAGCCCAGAATTATAAATAAGGTTCCCACAAAAGTGGCATCCATGCCTCTCTGAATGCATTCCCAGGAAGCTGGATGGAAAACCTGCTGCACAATAACACGTACACCCCCGTGTTAACAGTTCTTAAAAAGTATGTTTCACAGTTTAAATCATTCTCTTGAGATTACAAAATTAGTTAGTGTAGGAGTACAATTTAAATCTGATATGGGTCTAGTCCTAAGATGATTTCTTCTGTGTCATAATATCTCTTACTCTCTTTTCTCCTATCTACCTTCTACATGAGAAAGGGAGAGAGGGAGGGGCAGGAGAAATACAGAGAGACAGCCAGTTACATATTCTGTTGGTGAAGACAGATTAAATTATTTCCTGAAATAGAATGCCAATTATAACTGAAAACTTCAGGAAATGTGGATGCACTATTTTCTTTGGGCTGCTGTAACCAATTACTATAAACATGGAAACTTAAAACAATAGAGGTTCTGACAATAGGAGACTCTATGGATTCTGTGTGCACTTGACTTTTGCCTCTGAATGGGCAGCTCTTCTGTTGGGGTCATTCTTCCTTTTCCTTGGAGGAAAGCATATGTTTGCAATCAATGACCACCATCAGTTCATTCCCTGCCTGTAAGAACACAAAAGTCCAACAGCACCCTGCATTTCTTCCTGTGTCTGTCCTCTCCTGTTCCTGCTGGCAGTATTTCTGCTAATATAGCTGTGTCAAAAAGCTTGTCTGTATCCCATGTATGTCACAGGGATATATAGCATTAGATACATTCTCCAGAGACCCCTCCTGGATGACTCCATCTCTGTTCCTCACTTTTTCTAAGATGCATATGTGCACTAAATGAAGTCTCCAGAATAAAATGGAGATCATAGAGGCATTGTCAAATTTTTGCTGGGAGCTTTACAGTGACTCCAGCACCACCCGTCACCTCCCAACCAAGGAACACCTTTTCCAGCCAGACACAGAACTCTAGGATGAAAGGAACCAGCTTTACATCAAGGGCCATTATATGAAAGCGAGTGATCATCTCACTGTTAGCATCCTGCATGTAAATAATACTGAAATACAAACATCCAGTGTAATCGATAACCAAGCTTGTCAGATGTCACAAAACGTGCTCCCGTCTTGATACGGTATAACTGAGTGTGTTTTGACCAAATCCATCTGGTGTACCCAATTTTCTGCACATGGTCAAAAAGAGAGGAAAGGTCTCAAGCCTGCACCCTATCAGAAGATGGGCAGATCAGTCCAGACAGAAGAGCACTCCTGTTAAGAGTAGTTGCCCAGAAATCTTCAATCACTTGGTAGAATTATGCCAAGTGTGAAATACTGGCTACCTAGAGTACTAAAAACAGGAACGGATTTAAAGTGTGGAGTAGTTTGTATATTAACAATTCTGACATGGCTTTATTTTAATATTGTCTTACTTTCAAAACCAGGTTGATGATAGCACTTAAATAACAAATATCTAATATTTTATAAGACACTAATGGGACAGTGAATGCAAATATAAACTCAGTACTTCCTTAAGGGTCAATTATTTATAGTTGATGTCACATCCACATTCAATCTGATAGTCATACCACAGCAATCTGAGGGAAATATGTTGTTACTCCTATGAAACTTCTTTTATGGAATATAATGTTTTTATCAGGTATAAAGTAAGGCTTTTGTATATCTCCACAAGAGAAATTTAATATCTGAAGTTAGGAAAATAAATTGTTGTTCATAATTCTAACATTAAAAGCCCCATATATCGTGTAATGATTATTTTCTTTTAAAACATTACACCAAATGTTAAGTTCTGCCACTATAATGCAATTATTCCTAGCAAAAAAGTGGATGCAAGAGTTGTTCGTGGATTTTAAAAGAAAATTGGTAACTTGTCCCAGGACTATTAGCCACCCTTATATTGGTACATCAAATATAACCCTTGCAATCTTGCTGCGATATGTCCTTTTGGAAAGAATAAAGTATCCATAACAGACTCTAAAAACAGGATCTAAGGACACTATCAAAAAAGCTAATAGACAAACAACAGAATGGGAAAATGTATTTGCAAATCATATCACTGATAAGAATTTCAGTGTGTCAGATTTTAGCAAAAGCACTTCCAACTCAACAATAGAGACCAACAACCTACACTGGTCAGGTTTTGATCCCTATAACTGAAATACTTCAGAGGAGCCATCAGGAAGCAAGATGTTTTATTTTGTCCTATACTGTTGGAGGTTCACAGTCCAAGACTGCACAGCCCAAATGGTTCAGACATCTGGTGAAGCCAAATTATAGCAGAGCTCCGATCATATGGCAAGCCAGGAAGCAGAGAGAGACAGGGAGCACACTCACATTCCAAGTCTATGTCTCTCTCCTTAGAGAACTATCTATCTGTAGAATTATATATAGTTCACAGAGGCTCTGCCCTAAGAACCTAACCCAATCTAATCACTCCCAAAGCCCCACCTTCAAATACCATAGTTGGATTAACTTAGACCCTTTATCCATTAATGTAAGATCCTAGGGATCAAACACTGAATACATGAGCTTTTGAGGACCACCCAAACTCCTATCCTAGCCATTAAACAACTTAATTTTAAAATAGTCCAGGAACTTTGACGAGTATTTCTCAAAGTACAATAAACAAGTAATCAACAAGCTCTCTATCATTCACCATTTGAGTAATGTAAAAAAATCAAAATAAGATACCACATTGTACTCATTAGAATGACTTTACTTAAAAAATAAACAAACAGAAAAGAAAACAACAATGATGCGGGGAAATTGGAACCTTATATATGTATATATTGGGTGAACCTTGAAAATGATGTGCTAAGAAAAAGAGGGCATTCATAAAAGGCCATATAATACATAATTCCATTATGAAATGCCGAGAATAGTTAACATATAGAAACAGAAAATAGATTATTGTTGCCAAGAGTGAAGGAGAGGTGAAAATGCGATGTGACTGTTTAGTGAATAAAGGGTTTCTTTGTGTGCTGATAAAATGTTCTGGAATTAGTTATTGGTGATGGCTGTAGAACACTATCGGTGTGGTAAATGTCTGAGTACTAAATTTTACGTTATAATCATTTTATCACCACGAATGTGAATAGGAGTAAAAACAAAAATGCTTGAGACAGTGGGCCACTCATCCTAAGAAACTGTTGTATCATCTGAATAGTGCCCAATCTTACTTGACCGAACACTTTTGTCTTTTCTGAAAACTAAAGGAGTCACTAACTTTCTGGTACACTTGGATTCCTTATGGAAAATGAATGCAAGGCTGAGGTCACATATGCCAACATAATCAGCCTGTGCAGATGGTGGCAGCAAGTATTTGATACACAGATTTAATTTTTTAAAATATTGAGCACCTACCCAGTAACATTATTCTAGACTCTGGGAGCTATAAAGCAATAGAGCAAGATTACTGTCAGAATTTACCCCTCATAGTCATTCTTTCCTCAAAAATTGTACACAGTGTTCTCCCAGACCCATGCTGCCCACTGTGACACATCCAGACATGACTTCATCTAAAATATGGGGACCATCCATTCTCCAGTGTATGTTCTGGACCATCCGTTCTCCAGTGTATATTCTGGGCTCTTTTGTAAATACCAGTTGGCTGTATATATGTGGGTTACTATCTGGGCTCTCTCTGTTCCACTGATCTATGTGTTTTTTTATGCCAGTATCATGTTGTTTTAATTACTATATAGCTTTGTAGTATATTTTGAAATCAGATATCCTGATGCCTCCAGGTTGGTTTAATTCCCCTATTACTTGGGATTGCTTTGGCTATGGTCTTTTGTGATTCCATATGAATTTTAGGAATTTTTTATAATTATGTAAATAATGCCATTGGCATTTTGATAAGGATTGCATTGAATATGTAGAGTGCCTTAGGTAATATAGACATTTGACAATTTTAACTCTAATGCATGAGCAAGGAATATCTTTCAATTTTTGTGTGTCCTTAATGACTCCTTTCTTCAACAGTTTATAATTTTTATTTTAGGTATATTTCACTATTTTGTTTAAATTTATTCCTAAATATTTAATACTTTGTGGCTATTGTGAATAGAATTTCTTGATTTCTCTTGTAGTGAGTTCATTATTGGTGGATAAGAAAGCTACTTTTTGTATGTTTATTTTGTAACATGCAATTTTACCGAATTGGTTTATCAGTTCTGACAGCTTCTTGGTGGAGTGCTTAGGTTTTTCCATGTACAATATCATGTCATCTGCAAACATGAATATTCTGACTTCTCCCTTTTCAATTCTGTTGTCCTTTATTTCTTTCTCCTCCCTAATTTCTCTTGCTAATACTTCCAGTTCTATATTGAATAAGAGTGGTGAAAGTGAATGTACTTGACCTTTTCCAGATCTGGGTGGAAATACTTTCAGCTGGTCCCCATCAATATATTTGCTAGTGATTTGACACTTACAGCTTCTATATTTTTGAGTAACGTTCCTTCTACACCTAATTTTTGTAGGGTTTATATCATGGAAAGATTTTGAATCTTATTAAATCTTTTTCTGCAACTAATGAAACGATCATATGGTTTTGTTTGGCATTATGTTGATGTGATTTATGACATGTATTGATTTGTGAATGTTGAAACATCCTTGGTTCTATGGGATAAATCCCATTGGATCATAATGCATGATCTGTTTGCTGTAGTATTGAATTTTATTGAGAATTTTGCATCTATATTCATCAAAGATATTGGTCTGTACCAAAACTTCATGTATATTAATGTAAAAGAATGAAATTAGATCCCTATCCCTCATCATATACAAAAAATCAACTCAACATGGATCTAAGGCCTGAGACTGTGAAACTGCTAGAAGAAAATGCAGGGGAAACACTTCAAGACATTGGTGTAGTTGATGATATGTTATTTTGTGCAAATAATAAATAAATAAAAAGTCCATGTACATCAGTTTGCAAACGCAGTGCTTTGTCAATCTTTGCTTTAATTATGTCAGATTTACAGGAATTATATATTATGTAGTATTAAAGATTTTTTGACTAGTTTAAAATTTATGTGAGGGAAGGTGAACATATTTTCATTTGCTTATTTATAGTCCTTGCCTATTTTCTTGCTGAACTCTGCTTTTTTTCACTCTTTATTTGTTGACCTCTTTATCTAGTAGAATCATTAAGATTTTAATGCATATTAAAAGTCCATTTTCTCAGAAAAACAAAATAAATATGAAAAATGAATCTCAGGAACTTTGGCTGACCAGTACCAGGGATTTCAGGACACTGGAGGAGTCACTGTCACGTCAGCCCTGCCAGTCTTCGATAACTGGGTGTCTGCCACTTAAGGTCTGCACCCTGTCCAGTTGCCAGATTGCCCTTGCGCTTCCACTGCCATGCTCCAGTTTCTCTGGAAAGCACCTCTCTCCCTCCTGCATTGGAATCCTTGACCCTCTCTCCTCTGCAACAGCGAGTTCTGGCCTGAAAATCTGGAATGCTGGCCAGAAGCGGCTGCCTACTGCCAGACACTCCTGTGCCCCATGCCTCATTGAGCTTCTGAATCCTGCCTGGCAGGGCTGTGTTAACTCAGGCTGATACATTCTCAAAATCCATCCTTTATGCACCATGATTTATTACTATCTTAGTACTTTAATAATAACAGAAATATGAATGGCAAACATTCATTGTGTACTATGCACCAGGAAGCATGGTAAACATTTTAAGCATCTGATTTCCTTATCCTGTCAGACAACCAACTGTGGCTCGTAGAGTTCTCTGAGTTACCAAGCTGGCAAACAGATGAGATAGAACTTGAACCCACGTTGATCTGGTGCCAAGGACAGTGATTTCTTAGTCCCCATAGCCCATAGTGAGGTCCATCACCCATCACCGCACTCTGGTAACTATCAGCATTAAAAAGAATGCGTAAGGAAACCTGCTGGGGAAAGGAGCAGGCATGAATCTTATCTAGATCATGGTCATCCCTGACAGTGTTTGAATTTTGAATGAACTAACACTTCACAAAGACTCCCAAGAGGTGCTGAGTAATGTGCATTGTGAGACATGGTGAGGATTCTTTTATTTTTCTTTTTTTTTTCAAATTTTATTTAAGTTTTACAAGTTTCATGTGGTTCATATATACAGTTTTAGGAACATAGTGATACTTTCCCCCAAATCCTCCCTCCCAGTCACTCCCCAATCCTTCCTCCTCCTCTCTCCCACATTCCCACTTTTAATTTTTACAAAGATCTATTTTCAATTTACTTAATGATTGAATAGTTAACCCCACACTAAATAAAAGAGTTCAACAAATAGCATGAAGAGAAAAAAAAAAAAAAAACTTTTCCTCGATGTAAGAGACAAGAGCTGTAGACAAATCATTGAATCTCAAAATGTCTATTTCACTCTAATACATTACAATTCAGGTACTCTATTAGTTACCTCAGATCAAGGAAACCATATGATATCTGTCTTTTTAGGACTTGATTATTTCACCAAGCATAATGGTTTCTAGTTGTGATCATCTTGTTGCAAAAGACAGGATTTTTTTTTTTTTTTTTTTTTTTTTTACAGCTGGGTAGTACTCCATACTGTATATATACCATAATTTTTTATCCAGTCAACAGCTGATGGACATCTGGGTTGATTTCATATTTTAGCTTGTGGTTTGAGCTATAATGAACACTGGGATACAGAAAACTCTTTTTTTTCTTTTTTTTGATAGGCAGAGTGGACAGTGAGAGAGAGAGACAGAGAGAAAGGTCTTCCTTTGCTGTTGGTTCACCCTCTAATGGCCGCCATGGCCGGCGCACTGCGGCCGGCGCACCGCGCTGATGTGAAGCCAGGAGCCAGGTACTTATCCTGATCTCCCATGGGGTGCAGGGCCCAAGCACTTGGGCCATCCTCCACTGCACTCCCTGGCCACAGCAGAGAGCTGGCCTGGAAGAGGGGCAACCGGGACAGAATCTGGCGCCCCGACCAGGACTAGAACCCGGTGTGCCGGCGCCACTAGGCAGAGGATTAGACTAGTGAGCCGCGGCACCGGCCAGATAACTCTTTCATATACTGATTTATTTTGGTTTAAGTTAATTTCCAGGAAGGGGATCGCTGGCTCATATGGTAGGCCTATAATCAGATTTCTGAGGCATCGCCATACTGTCTTCCACAATGGCTATGCCAGTTTACATTCCTACCAACAGTGGACCAGGGTACTTTTTTCCCTACATCCTAGACAGCATTTGTTGCTTGTTGATTTACATATGAGAGCCATTCTAACTGGAGTGAGGTGAAACCTCACCATGGTTTTGATTTGCATTTCCCTGATGACTAGGGATCCTGAGCATTTTCTCCAGTGTCTGTTGGCTATCTGGATTTCCTCTCTTGAAAAATGCCTGTTCAAATCCTTTGCCCACTTCTTAACGGGATTGTTTGACTCTTGTAGCTTGGTGATTCAGAAGAAACATTGGAACTCATAAAACGTTCTTTTGAGTGCATTGTTTTTGATACAGTTAGAAGTAAAAGTTTGAGGATTATTTATTTCACTTCCCTCGTAAGGTTTCCTCCTCAAATGTTCGAGTGGGTACTCAAAATACATGAGATGTGATAGCTCTTAGGGCATCTCTGTGAGAAAGGCCTTTTGGATATACATGGGATCTTCAGGTACTGACAATTTTCACTGGTGAAACTGTGTTTCATGTAAGGGAGAGTCTTCTCCAAAGGTTTACCCAGATAAGAAGTCAAAATATCTATTTTACTTCTAATGCATACTATTTATTTAATTTTTAAAATTTTACAGCATTTGTAGATCAAACTATATTTTTAATGCCTTTTATTTATTTTAATTATTTATAAGATTTTATAGCACTTGGATAAATCTTTCATTGCATCCTACCATGCTTAGGTAACTTGCCACCTTTCCAAAGTACTGATGACTAAAATAAAACTTGTGTTAGACTTAAAATAAAATATAATTCTCTCAAGAATTGGTTGTTTATAGAAATATTTTCTTTTAGTTGTCTCTAGTAGAACTCATTAGTTGGTAGTACTGTTAAGGCTGCTCAGATTTGGGAGAAAGTATTAGATGAATTGTGGCCACATTTGATTAGATTTGTACCTGAGGGAATAATTCCATACATCAAGGTAACAGGAGAATGAGTTCACCTGAAATGCTCTGTCCCTGATGAATTTCCCTCTGCACTAAACATGAATAGTTAATTTTAAGGAGAATACATGTCTATGCATTCCATAGTTGGAGCTGAAACTATTTAATCTCCTATTTTGCTATATGATGTATTTCTGTTCCAATCACTGGATGCCATGAAAATAGCATTTGCTATTAAAGTAAGTCAGTAATTTATGTGACACTGACAATTTAAAATTGCCTCACTTGTACATTGAGAAAGAAATTTTAAAAATGGTAACAGGATATATTGTTGCAAGAAAAAATACTATAACTTACATTTGAAATATTAATGAAGATCTTGGGATTTTTTTTCTTATTTATTCTTTTGTTTCCTTCTTTGGATTTTCAATGGAATTTATTAGCCCTTTTGCTTTTGAGCTAGACTAAAAAATTTCCAAGGAAATACAACGATGGGCTAGGGTTCTATCTATTAGTTTATTAGGAAAGCAGGAAATAAGTTTAGAGAATCGAGAAAGAAATAGGTGTTTGATGTTAGGCATTTTGTTAAACAATTGATTGTTTTCATCTCATTACACAGTTAGAACAGCTTTTCAGGCTAGATTATAACAAGTTTTCTAAATAGAACTCCTTTCATCTTAAATGTGGCGGAGATGCAGGTGACAGATAGCAATGCCACCCATGTGAAGAGGGCTATTTGACCACACCTGCACTGGACTGGCATAGCGAGTGCCTGCCGTGTTGCTTTGCAAATCTTACCTCAACATCCACATTCTTCATCTGTAAGTGGTAAAAGGTAGGGGAAGAGACAAAGGTGAACATTTTGGAGAGAAATTCTTTGGAGAGAGATGGTTTACAGCTGCTGTATCCATGTGCTAGAGAAGATAAATACTCCTCATTTTGAGCACGGGAATTACTTTAAGGCTTCCAGAACTTGACTTTATAGCTAATGTTAGACATCTGCAAAGTCTAAATATAAGAATTGATGATAATCTACCTGCTTCCAGAGTATCGGGAGGGCTGATTTGGGAAGTAGCTACTCTTCCATGGGTCAAATGTTAGTGTTCTGGGAGAACTAATTATTGATATTTTAATGGGAGCTAGCCAGGGTGTGTTTTCTAATACATGAAATAGGACTGTATAGAGACAATAGGACTGTCATATTGAAGCTCTTCTTCCATATGTTCATTTATTCACTCATTCCATCAGTAAGTATTTCTTGAACATCTATGAAAGGCAAGCATTATTCCAACTGTAGGACTATTATCATTTTCAGCAATTTAGGAATGCAGTAATGAATAACATAAGCAGCCTTTGTCTTCTAAAATCTATATTCTATTGAGGGAAGGCAAAAGTAAACAAATTAGCCTATCATCTTGTGAAAAGTACATAACTTTTTCAAATATGCATATTTCATGACATTTTAGCTGGAAACCATTATCCTTTGTGAAATATACCAGTCCCTAAATAAAAATACCATATATTTCCATGATTTGTGATAAATAATATACAGAGTACAAAAAATGTAATGTATATTGTTGCTCCCCGTCTTCGTGGAGGAACGACACAGGACCCTGCGCTGTTCTTTTGTCTGCTCGGCCCTCCCCGGGTTTGCTGCTGGTTCTTCCCGGGTTGGCTACCATCCCTTCCACCTCCGTGGAAGGGCAGTTCCCCCTGCCACCTTCCCCACTTCCGCGGGGGAGCGGCACACCGCCGGCCGGCTCTCTCGGGGGCTGCACAGGTGTTCCCTCAGATGTTCCTGGTGCATGTTGTCTCTCTCCTCCTTTATAGTCCTCTTCCACCAATCCCAACTCTGCTACCCACACGCCGAGTACGCTGCTCTCCTCCAATCAGGAGCAGGTCCTACAGTTTCTTGGTTGAACTGGAGGCAGCTGCGTAGAAGCTGTTACTCCCTTCTCAGCGCCATATTGTGGGAAAGCAGATGCATAGAATAAGTCTTAATTCCAGTAACTTAGTCTAGTCCGAGTTGCTCCCCACAGATCCCCCTTTCTTTTTATTTTTTGGCGTTGATACGCACCTGTCTTCGGTGCCCCGCAGCACACACTCTGCTCTGCTTGCTAGAGTTGCCCACAGGTGCTTACAAGCCCTATCAATCAGGCAAACCGAATCCGGGTCCTCTCTTCGCCATGTTGTGAGGAGGTTTTTAGGCGCTGATGCGTGCCTGTATTCGGTGCCCTGCAGCGCATGCTCTGCTCTGCTAGAACTGCCTGCAGGTGCTTACAAGCCCTATCAGGCAAACCGAATCCAAGCCTTCTCATTGCCGTATTGTGGGGAGACTTACTGGTGTTGATTCATGCCTATCTTCAGTGACCTGCAGCTCATACTCTGGTCGAGCTGCCTGCTGGTGCTTATCGCCTTACTAATCAGACAGACCGAATCCAAGCCTTCTCATTGCGGTATTGTGGGGAGACTTATTGATGTTAATTTGTGCCTGTCTTCAGTGACCTGCGGCGCATAAGCTGCTAGCCGCCCGCAGGTGCTCACCACCTCCCTAATCAGGCAGACCGAATCCAAGCTCTCTCATTGCCATGTTGAGGGGAGGCCTTATTTTTCTCTATTTCTCTAACTCCGGGCATTCCTATTTCTCCTATTTTACTTCTATCTGCCAGCATTCCTATTTCTCTCATTTTACTTCTAAACTTCTGTTTCTCTTACCCCCGCGGCTTCAATTTCCCTAACATATTTTTCTCTACCCGGTATGTTTCCCTAACCTTTCTTCCAACAACAATATTCCCCTCTCATTTCTCCTGGCTTCTCCCCACAGTCCGTATCCAAGTCTAAGTTTCTTCTTGCTTTCACTTTAAATCCTAACTTCTTTCCCACAGTCCGTATCCGAGTCTATGCCTAGGCTTTCAATAGCTTCTTCCGGCACCTTTACTGTCCGGCTTTCCCCTAGGCTCTTCTAGTCTCTCTCTCCGGTATTTTTCCACTTCTTCCCGCTTCTTCCCTCCTAGGTTTCCTATCCGAGTCACGGCACCATTATGTCGCTCCCCCTCTTCATGGAGGAACGACACTAAACCCTGCCTAGGCTTCATATCCGAGTCACGGCACCATTATGTCGCTCCCCCTCTTCATGGAGGAACGACACTAAACCCTGCCTAGGCTTCATATCCGAGTCACGGCACCATTATGTCGCTCCCCGTCTTCGTGGAGGAACGACACAGGAACCTGCGCTGTTCTTTTGTCTGCTCGGCCCTCCCCGGGTTTGCTGCTGGTTCTTCCCGGGTTGGCTACCATCCCTTCCACCTCCGTGGAAGGGCGGTTCCCCCTGCCACCTTCCCCACTTCCGCGGGGGAGCGGCACACCGCCGGCCGGCTCTCTCGGGGGCTGCACAGGTGTTCCTTCAGATAGATGTTCCCTGTGCATGTTGCCTCTCTCCTCCTTTATAGCCCTCTTCCACCAATCCCAACTCTGCTACCCACACGCCGAGTACGCTGCTCTCCTCCAATCAGGAGCAGGTTGAACTTGGTTGAACTGGAGGCAGCTGCGTAGAAGCTGTTACTCCCTTCTCAGCGCCATATTGTGGGAAAGCAGATGCATAGAATAAGTCTTAATTCCAGTAACTTAGTCTAGTCCGAGTTGCTCCCCACAGTATATGAGTGAAATTGACATTTTGAGATTTGATTATTATTTACAGCCCTTGTCTATATTCCTGAGGAAGAGTGGTTTTTCTATTTGTTGAATTATTTACTTGGTAGGTGGGTTAAGCTTGCGATTATAAAAATAAACTGAAATTATCTTATTGTAAAAAATTAACAGAAAAACTTAGAAAGGAAGGAGATGGAGGGTGGGAGTGAGGGCTGGAGGGAGAGGAGGATAGGAAGCATCATTATATTTACTATTCTGTATAAATGACACACATGAAATTTGTCCACATTATAAGAAAAAAACATTTTTAAAATAAAGACCTCTCATGGATTTCAAAAAATTTTGCACCAAAGTAAACTTTTTCAGTTCTATATTCCACAAGCTTTTTGAAGAACTCTTGTATATCTAATCTTGCCCTCAATCGCTAAAATTGTAGAGTGTAGGAGCCAGCCTAGCTATTAAGTCATTACCTGTGACACCAGCATGCCATAGAAGGGCCATTCAAGTCCTGGCTGCTCCACTTCCTACTTGGCTCCTTGCTAATGCACCTGGAAAAGCAATGCAACATGGTGCAAGTTCTTGGGCCCCTGCCACCCACATCGGAGAGCCAGCTAGAATTCCAGGTTCCTGGCTTCCACCGGGCTCTGGCCATTGTGGCCATTTGGGGTGTAAACCTGAGAATAGAAGATCTTACTCTCCATGCCTCTCTCATTTTCTCTGTTACTTTGTCTTTCAAACAAACAACATCAAAAAAAGAAGAATGAACTGTAAAGTATAGTTTTGAACTGATATTAATATGGACATAGTTCTTAGATTTATAGTGCACTTTCATGAAAATAACTATTTGATCTCACAATAACCCCAAAGGAAAGAAGGATACGTGGTATTATGACTATTTTATCACAGCAGAAAATAAAACTGAAGCTGAAAGAAGATAAACCTGAAACTGAAGACTTAGAGTGGATCACAAGGAGTTACAATGCTACCTACTCACTGTTGGTGATAGACTTCCACACTATGCCTTTAGCTCACAGTTTAATGTTCTTAAGGGAGACCTAAGAAGATTAAAGAAAAGCACTCTTACTACAATAACTCCAAAGGAAATAGATGACCGTTTGTGTCGGAAATAGATATTCCAAATAATTTGCAGTTTTCACTATTTTTAGATTTAATATTTGTTATGATTTCATCCCTTTTCCTTCAGCTAGAAATACCTTCTGGAATGTTCTGCCAAGAACAGTTGTTTAAAGGTTGTATGCACATCACTCAACTTATCTCCATCTTTGGACTCTCCTAATTTCTAGGTAAGAGAAAACTCAACATTCCCCTAGTTCAGTTTTTTACAGCATACCCCAGACGTCATGTGTAGGGGCAAAACTCAGTTGCATGCTAATTTTCTAAATGGAAACCGCCAAGGCTTTGTCTATGACATTCTTTTTTTTTTTTTTTTTTGACAGGTAGAGTTACAGACAATGAGAGAGAGAGATAGAGAGAAAGGTCTTCCTTCTGTTGGTTCACTCCCCAAAGGACTGCTACCGCTGGCGCTGCACCAATCTGAAGCCAGGAGCCAGGAGCTTCTTCCTGGTCTCCCATGTGGGTGCAGGGGCCGAAGCACTTGGTCCATCCTCCACTGCCCTCCCGGGCCACAGCAGAGAGCTGGACTGGAAGAGGAGCAACCAGGACTAGAACCTGTGCCTATATGGGATGCTGGTGCCCCAGGCAGGGGATTAACCAAGTGAGCCATGGCGCCAGCCCCTGTCTATGACATTCTAACAGCAATGGACTCAGTCAGTGGATGCATATGAAAAATTTCATGCAATTAGGTTGAAATTTTTTTGACTGTTAAATTAACACACACTTCTGAGATGTAATGTGCATCATTTAAATCTTCACCAAGAGTTAACTTTTGAAATGAATCTAAAGGCTGCAATGTAGAGGGCTGGTGTTGTATCACAGCATATTTAAAAACTGCCTATTGTCGTTCCCCGTCTTCGTGGAGGAACGACACAGGACCCTGCGCTGTTCTTTCGTCTGCTCGGCCCTCCCCGGGTTTGCTGCTGGTTCTTCCCGGGTTGGCTACTGTCCCTTCCACCTCCGTGGAAGGGCGGTTCCCCCTGCCACATTCCCCACTTCCGCAGGGGAGCGGCACACCGCCGGCCGGCTCTCTCGGGGGCTGCACAGGTGTTCCCTTTAGATGTTCCCCTTAGATGTTCCTGGCGCATGCCGTCTCTCTCCTCCTTTATAGTCCTCCTCCGCCAATCCCAACTCGGCTGCCCACACGCCGAGTACGCTGCTCTCCTCCAATCAGGAGCAAGTCCTACAGTTTATTGGCTGAACTGGAGGCAGCTGTGTAGAAGCTGTTTTCTTCTCTCCCAGCGCCATATTGTGGGAAAGCAGATGCATAGAATAAGTCCTAATTCCAGTAACTTAGTCTAGTCCGGGTTGCTCCCCACAGATCCCCCTTTCTTTTTATTTTTTGGCGTTGATACGCACCTGTCTTCGGTGCCCCGCAGCACACACTCTGCTCTGCTTGCTAGAGTTGCCACAGGTTCTTACAAGTCCTATCAATCAGGCAAACCGAATCCGGGTCCTCTCTTCGCCATGTTGTGAGGAGGTTTTTAGGCGCTGATGCGTGCCTGTGTTCGGTGCCCTGCAGCGCATGCTCTGCTCTGCTAGAACTGCCTGCAGGTGCTTACAAGCCCTATCAGGCAAACCGAATCCAAGCCTTCTCATTTCCATATTATGGGGAGGCTTATTGGTGTTGATTCATGCCTATCTTCAGTGACCTGCAGCTCATACTCTGGTCGAGCTGCCTGTTGGTGCTTACCGCCTTACTAATCAGGCAGACCGAATCCAAGCCTTCTCATTGCGGTATTGTGGGGAGACTATTGATGTTAATTCATGCCTGTCTTCGGTGACCTGCGGCGCGTAAGTTGCTAGCCGCCCGCAGGTGCTCACCACCTCCCTAATCAGGCAGACCGAATCCAAGCTCTCTCATTGCCATGTTGAGGGGAGGCCTTTCTATTTCTCTAACTCCGGGCATTCCTATTTCTCCTATTTTACTTCTATCTACCAGCATTCCTATTTCTCTCATTTTACTTCTAAACTTCTGTTTCTCTTATCCCTGCGGCTTCCCGGCGCCCGCCCCGAGGCTGCTTCTCGGCACCTCGCCCCGCGGCAGCTTCACGGCTCTGCGCAGCTTCCTGGTGCCTTGCCCCACCGGCGGGCTCCTGGCTCTGCGCGGCTCGGCTTCGCGCTCACACTCCGCGGTCTCCACGCCCCTTCGCGTCCGAACCACGGCCTCGCGCCAGCCCCGCGTTCCCTATCTATTCACACCCCATGCTCTCTCTGCACGCGGCGGCTTCCGCGAGTCACACAGCGTAGCTTACGTCTCCGCCACTAGTATTCAATCTAAGTTCCCCGGGCTAACCTGGCGAATTCAACCCAGCTCACGTTTCCGCCCCACGATTTGGCTTCCCGTCATTTGCTCCCCGGGCTAATCAGACGGATCCCAACCGGGCTTACGTTTCCACTTCTGGTTTTAACTTTTCGCACCCTATTCCCGGGCTAACTTGAGAATCCCAAAGTGGCTTTCGTTTCCGCCTCAGCCTGCCCCCCGCGGCTTCAATTTCCCTAACATTTTTCTCTACCCGGTATATTTCCCCAAGCTTTCCTCCAACAATACTCCTCCCTCATTTCTCCTGGCCTCTCCCCACAGTCCGCATCCGAGTCTGTTTGTTCTAGCTTTCACTTTCGCTTTCAACCTTAGAGATTTCTCCCAGCTTCCCCCCGTAGTCCGTATCTGAGTCTATGCCTAGGCTTTCAATAGCTTCTTCTGGCACCTTTTTCGTCCGGCTTTTCCCTAGGCTGTTTGCTAGTCTCTCTCTCCGATATTTTCCCATTTCTTCCCGTTTCTTCCCTCCTAAGTTTCCTATCCATCCTAGGTTTCCTATCCGAGTCACGGCACCATTATGTCGCTCTCCATCTTCGTGGAGGAACGACACAGGACCCTGTGCTGTTCTTTCGTCTGCTCGGCCCTCCCCGGGTTTGCTGCTGGTTCTTCCTGGGTTGGCTACTGTCCCTTCCACCTCCGTGGAAGGGCGGTTCCCCCTGCCACATTCCCCACTTCCGCAGGGGAGCGGCACACCGCCGGCCGGCTCTCTCGGGGGCTGCACAGGTGTTCCCTTTAGATGTTCCCCTTAGATGTTCCTGGCGCATGCCGTCTCTCTCCTCCTTTATAGTCCTCCTCCGCCAATCCCAACTCGGCTGCCCACACGCCGAGTACGCTGCTCTCCTCCAATCAGGAGCAAGTCCTACAGTTTATTGGCTGAACTGGAGGCAGCTGTGTAGAAGCTGTTTTCTTCTCTCCCAGCGCCATATTGTGGGAGAGCAGATGCATAGAATAAGTCCTAATTCCAGTAACTTAGTCTAGTCTGGGTTGCTCCCCACACCTATGATGCGTACATCCTGTATGAGTCTTGGTTCAAGTCCTCTCTGCTCCATATCTGATCCAGCTCCCTGCTGAGGTTCCTAAGAAAACAGCAGAAGATGACCCAAGTAATTGGGCCCCTGCCACACAAGTGGGAGACTCAGATGGAGTTTCAGGCTCCTGGCTTTGGCCCAGCACAACCCCAGCCATTGTGGCCATTTGGGGAGTGTACTAGCAAATGGAAGATCTTTTCTCTGTCTCGCCCTCTTTCTGTAACTCTATATTTAAAATAAATTTCATATAAATCAATCTTTAAAAAGATTAGAATGTTGGAATATAAAAATCATTTATTGATTTAAATAACTGCTCTTCATTTAACACAGTTAATGTCTCCATTTTTTGTTATAGATTTGCAGCTACAGATTTCCAAAAACTGGATATCTTTAATAAAATATAATGTAGAAAGTGGTTATTAAAATCTCAGAGCCATAATGATTAATGTCTAGAGACGTATATACTTTCTTATAACTCAAAATATGTGTATATTTTCCTATAACTCAAAATATTCTAGTGTATATTCCTTTAAGTGCAAAAAAATACGAGGTCATCCCATTAATTGACTGGAACTTATAGCATTTCATGAGGACCATTTTCCTTTTGGCACAAGCTAGTTGCACATTGCTAAATTCAGATTAATATTTCATAAAGCCCTACAAATTTTCTATTATATATTATCACCAAAGTTATAAACAAGAACGAACTCTCTCCAATGCAATACTCAGAGGAAGTGAGGGTGACAAAGCCTTTTGCTTACTGCTTTTCCTGTCTTTAAATTCTGCTTGCTGCCATAGATGCAGGTTTCCTTGGAATTAGAAATACGGCCAAACGGCTTTTCTTCCTAACAAAATTGCATTTTAAATGAATATTAATATGACTAATATTTTTAACCTGTTTCCTTTTGAGCATTTCAGTATGTCAGAGTAGAGAGACTAGTTAGATGGATACTCACGTCTCCATCCAATACATTCCATAAATGGCCAAAATTTTTAATTTATTTCTCTTACTCCATAATCACTTTGAAACAAACTTCAGACACATATAATTTTTATGTAAATACTTTACCATGTGTCTCTAGGAGACAACTTTTTAAAAACATAACCAAATATAATAATCCTGAATAATAATAGCTTCTACATCCCATGAAATATTGTCACAATTTAAATTAGTGCAGTTGGTTGCAGTTTTTTATTAAATATATCTAAGATATTTCTTTTATAGGTCCCTTCTCTCATTTTCACTCTTCAGTTAACTTACTAAAGAACGTTGCCCATATTTCTAAAGATATTTCCCACAGAAAATGCTGATTGTATTCCTGTGTTTTCTCTGGCTCTTGTATTTCCTATAAACTCAGAGTAACAGATTCAGGTTTTTTTTTCCTTCCTTCTTTCTTTCTTTTTTGGCAAATGATTTAGTAGTAGTAGTAATGGTAGTAGTAGCAGCAGTAGTAATAGTAGCAGTAGTAGTAGCAGCAGTAGTAGTATAGTAGTAGTAGCAGCAGCAACAGCAGTATTACTAGTAATAGCAGCAGTAGCAGTAGCAGTAGCAGTAGCAGTAGCAGTAGTAGAAGTATTTTCCAGCATATCTGTGTCTTCACAAGAGGCTCCTTCACTTTCTGTGATTGATCACCATGTGTGGATGCCGTCATCTTCACCTTTGTGTCACAAAGGTTTCCATTAGCTTTTCTCTTCCTGTTAGCAACAGTCATTGATGTTTATTACAAAGACCCAAAGGAGGTTGAAAAATGCTGATAGACTAATCCAGTTGTTCTGTGAACATTCATTAGCCACATTTTTTTTTTCTAGAGTAAAGCATCTACTACTTAGTTAGCTTGAGGGCAGCTTTTAAAAGAAGTAAGTTATAAATGACTGGTTCATTTCATATAGCAGTTTTTAGAGTTAGATGTCTCCAAAGCATTCTTCCCCACTGGTAACCAACGATAAATGAGGTGCTCTTGATTGATTTCATGTTTGCTTTGTTGCATCCCAATACATCCTTTTTGTTTGTTTTAGATTTATTAATAGAAGCCGGCGCCGCGGCTCACTAGGCTAATCCTCCGCCTTGCGGCGCCGGCACACCGGGTTCTAGTCCTGGTTGGGGCGCCGGATTCTGTCCCGGTTGCCCCTCTTCCAGGCCAGCTCTCTGCTGTGGCCAGGGAGTGCAGTGGAGGATGGCCCAGGTGCTTGGGCCCTGCACCCCATGGGAGACCAGGAAAAGCACCTGGCTCCTGGCTCCTGCCATCGGATCAGCGCGGTGCGCTGGACGCAGCGCACCGGCCGCGGCGGCCATTGGAGGGTGAACCAACGGCAAAAGGAAGACTTTTCTCTCTGTCTCTCTCACTGTCCACTCTGCCTGTCAAAAAAAAAAATTATTAATAGAAAAGTAGAAAGAAATACATATATTATATATATATAGAGAGAGAATATCTTTCATCCACTGGTTCATTCCCAAAGTGGCCACAATAGCTGGGGCTGAGCCAGGCTGAAGCTTGGAGCCAGGAACTTCTTCAGGGTCTCCCATATGGATGAGGGGCCCACCCTCCACTGTTTCCACGGCATATCAGCATGGAGCTCATGGTGCCCAACTGGGATGCAGGTGCAGCAAGTGAAGGCGTAAACTTACACCACAGTGCTGTCCGCTCATGGCTCTCATGAAGTGAAAGGATCTCTTTGAAGGAGGTACCTTTCTCTGAAGGGAGGAGAGAACTTCCACTTTGACTATGACCCTGTTGGAATAAGATCAAAGTCGGCGAACTCAAAAGGCTTCCATAGCCTTGGCAACTCATGACTAGAGCCTAGGGAGATTACTGACGCCATAAACAAGAGTATCAAATTGTTAAGTCAACAACAGGAGTCACTGTGTACTTACTCCTCATGTGGGATCTCTGTCCTTAATGTGTTGTCCAATGTGAAGTAATGCTATAACTAGTACTGAAACAGTATTTTACACTTTGTGTTTCTGTGTGGGTGCAAACTGATGAAATCTTTACTTAATATATACTGAATCGATCTTCTGCATATAAAGATAATTGAAAATGAATCTTGATGTAAATGGAATGGGAGAGGGAGCGGGAGATCGGAGGGGTGCGAGTGGGAGGGAAATTGCAGGGGGGGGAAGCCATTGTAATCCATAAACTGTAGTTTGGACATTTATATTTACTAAATAAAAAAAAGAAAAAAAGAAAGGATCTTTTTAATTATTTTTTTAAGGATTCATTTATTTGAAAGTCAGAACTACTGAGAGGGAGAAAAGAGAGAGAGAGAGAGAGAGAGAGGGAAAGTTTTCTATCGGCTGGTTCATTCCCCAAATGGCCCCAACAGCTGGAGCTGAGCAGATCCAAAGCCAGGAGCCAGGAGCTTCTTCCAGGCCTCCCGTTTGGGTGCAGGGGCCAAACACTTAGGCCATCTTCTATTGTTTCCCCAGTTGCATTCGCAGGGAACTGGATCAGAAGTGGAGCGCCTGGGACTCAAACTGGCACCCATGTGAGATGTTGGCATCCCAAGTTACCCACTACACCACAGCACTGACCCTGAAGTAAAAGGATCTTAGAATTTGGTCCTCAGGTTCTTTTACACAGCCCAATATTCTTGAATAATTTTCTTGTCTTCTGTTAAAAGATTCACCCATTTACATGCTTAGACCTAGAAACAGCCTTTTCTCCAAGGAATCCTAACTCTAGAGTGAGAAATGGAATGAACTTGGAAAGATGTAGGGTTAGTGGAATGAACAGCTGAACCCTAATACTCACAGCTGCACTGCAAGACTTGGCCACTGTTTCCCCCTCTCCCAGAGCTGCTATGGCTGCCGTGTGGCGCCGTCTGAGATAGGTCAGAGCCGAGTGCAGAGGCAGTGTGGTTGGTTTGCGTGTTTCCCCTAACTATTTTCTCAGTTACGTCGAAGCAGTTCCCCACATGTGGAGATGCAAATAACTTCATAAGGTTTCTAACATAAATAAAAGCAACTAATTTTCAAAAAAAAAAGAGTTTATAATCTGGGCTAAACTGAATTTTTTTTATTTAATAATGGTTTTTAAACAAAAATATGAGATCTCAGATAAATATATTAAGGCTTTGTTCTGAAAAATCATTAAATATTAAAATATAGTTTATATTTCTGGATAATTAAAGATTTATCATAATATTTTAGTGACTCCTAATAATTTTTATGCCTCATATTGTCTAATAATAATACAGTATCACTTTTATTAATTTTCTGAAATAACATGCTTTTTCTTCTGTTATTTACTTGTCTCTTAAAAATAGCATATAATATTTCATTCCTTTTATTTGTTTATTGGTGCCCAGTCTAATAATACCTTAATAATTTTTTTAACTTTTATTTAATGAATATAAATTTCCAAAGTACGACTTATGGATTACAATGGCTTCCCCCCCATACCATCCATCCCACCCACAACCCTCCCCTTTCCCACTCCCTCTCCCCTTCCATTCACATCAAGACTCATTTTTGATTATCTTAATATACAGAAGATCAGCTTAGTATACATTAAGTAAGGATTTCAACAGTTTGCTCCCACAGAGAAACGTAAAGTGAAAAATAATAGATGATTTTTTAAATGATGATGAAATCAGATCAGATCTATTGTCATGTTTAATCCCAGTGAGAGTCAAGTTGGGAATTGATAATTTCTTTTTTTTAATACCTTAATAATTTTAATGTAAGTATAGCTCTTTTATGTGTCTTTTGATATATCTGGATTATATTACCTTGTGGGGAGCAATCCGGACTAGACTGAGTTACTGGAATTAAGACTTATTCTATGCATCTGCTCTCCCACAATATGGCGCTGGGAGAGAAGAAAACAGCTTCTGCACAGCTGCCTCCAGTTCAACCAATAAACTGTAGGACTTGCTCCTGATTGGAGGAGAGCAGCGTACTCGGCGTGTGGGCAGCCGAGTTGGGATTGGCGGAGGAGGACTATAAAGGAGGAGAGAGACGGCATGCACCAGGAACATCTAAGGGGAACATCTGAAGGAACACCTGTGCAGCCCCCAAGAGAGCCGGCCGGCGGTGTGCCACTCCCCTGCGGAAGTGGGGAATGTGGCCAGGGGGAACTGCCCTTCCACGGAGGTGGAAGGGACGGTAGCCAACCCGGGAAGAACCAGCAGCAAACCCGGGGAGGGCCGAGTAGACGAAAGAACAGCGCAGGGTCCTGTGTCGTTCCTCCACGAAGAGGGGGAGCGACATAATGGTGCCGTGACTCGGATATGAAGCCTAGGCAGGGCTTAGTGTCGTTCCTCCACGAAGAGGGGGAGCGACATAATGGTGCCGTGACTCGGATATGAAGCCTAGGCAGGGTTTAGTGTCGTTCCTCCACGAAGACGGGGAGCGACATAGTGGTGCCGTGACTCGGATATGAAGCCTAGGCAGAGTTTAGTGTCGTTCCCCCATGAAGACGGGGAGCGACATAATGGTGCCGTGACTCGGATATGAAGCCTAGGCAGGGCTTAGTGTCGTTCCTCCACGAAGAGGGGGAGCGACATTACCTTTCCCACTTTTCTTCCTTTTTTATTTTCCCAGCTATCCTTTTTGCAGAATGGATAAATTTCGCATCCTATTTCTATCTGTAATTGCTTCTCATACAAATGTTAGTATGCATGTTTCAAGTCGAAAGTTAACCAACATCTCTGTCCTTCTACTGAGCGAGAAAAGGAATTTTAAAAAATCTCCCTTATTGTTAATAGTGTTTTCCCCAGGAGTTCTGTGATTTTAGTTCTATATTGTGTTCATATAACACCACATTTTGGGCATTACTTAAAATTTATGCATGTATGTCTAGATTTACAATATTTAATGAATTCCATAGGCCACGCCCTCTTTTAGCTCAGATCATTTTCCAATTTTTTTCTTTTTTGCTCCTAGAATCATTTCTAAAATAATATTAAGATTTTAAATTTTTATTACTTTGCCATAGTCACTTCATATGTGGGTATTATATATGTGTGTGTATATATATATATATATTTACAAATAATTCTTTAAAAATCACTTTTTCCTTTAAAATATCATTGAGAAGTTTTTTGGAGAGTGAATGGATTCTCAATAGTTTGAAAAGTAAAGATGGAATTTCCCCTCCAAGTCCTTGCTTGTGGTTGTTTCCTCATGACTACAGCCAGTAAGACAGTCCCTGGCAGAGGCCATTGCAACGTGCAGAACAGACAATGGGAAAGAAAACTCTTTCAGCCCACTTCGCCAGCTTCCTACTATAACCACCAGCAGCACAACCTCCACCTGTTATGCACATATATTTTTATTTAGGAAGAACAGGGAGTCTAAGCAAGAATACCACATCATCCAATTCTGTGCTACAATTTATTAGGAGCACCAAAACATAATATGTATGGCCTAAAATCAGTTTTGGTGATATCTGCTAGCAAAATGGCATTTAGGAAAAAGGATATCCCAGTTTATGCTAATATATTATATATAATATTCATATTTCAATGTAAAAGTAGCTAATTTGATAAAAGCTAATATAAGGTTTATTTTTGTCTTGGAACTCAGTTAATTGGCTTATTTCATTCCATTAGTGCTTTTTTCCAGAACTCCAGTTAAAAAGACTTTAATTGTGGTGCTTTTCATTCAAGTATTTTTCTCTTACTGGTTTTGTGAAAATCCTTGGATTTTCCCTAACAGGAGCACTTTTCTCTCTTTCTAATATTTTACCAGACTGTGAGTTTGACTGTCCCAAGTAATGTGCTCTTTAAACATACACAAACTTATCCACATACACAGTCCCTCTGTTTAGCAATCTAGAATAATCATACTCTCATCTGGTAATTTAGAATGTATCACATAAACTAATTTCTTCAATGACATTAAAATGAATTCATTCCAGGACATTCAGAGATATTATACTCTAATGGTAGGAATTTAGAAATAAAATATACATACAAAACCAAACACACAAATACATTAAATCTCCTAGAAAATATCGGATAAGCCTCTATAACAATAATGATATTCATATTTTTTTTTTATTTTTGACAGGCAGAGTGGACAGTGAGAGAGAGAGACAGAGAGAAAGGTCTTCCTTTGCCATTGGTTCACCCTCCAATGGCCGCCGCGGCCAGCGCACCGCGCTGATCCGATGGCAGGAGCCAGGAGCCAGGTGCTTTTCCTGGTCTCCCGTGAGGTGCAGGGCCCAAGCACTTGGGCCATCCTCCATTGCACTCCCTGGCCACAGCAGAGGGCTGGCCTGGAAGAGGGGCAACCGGGACAGAATCTGGCGCCCCGACCGGGACTAGAACCTGGTGTGCCGGCGCCGCTAGGCGGAGGATTAGCCTAGTGAGCCGCGGCGCCGGCTTAATAATGATATTCATATTAATACTTAAAACACAGCATTATTCTCTTTGTAAAAGTCAATTAGAGAAAATATTAAAATGCTAAAATATTAAACAGGCATTATCTACAATTGATATCTACACATTGATCATTGATATATTCATTCAACAGATATAGGTTCCTAAGTGTTGTATTCTTGGTGTTAAAATCACTTGCAACACATTAAGTAACTTACAATTGATAAAGTACTTAATACAAAAAAAATTATTTTAGCAGTCAAATTACCCATATGTCAAAGACAACATGAGATAAAGAATTAATATGATAAGGAATATGACCACCATATAATCCCCAAGGTTGGAGGTCTATTATGACAGCCCTGAGCCTTCACATGACCCAGGAGTGGGCATGTTCCCAAGCTAATGGTGATCCATCCCTCCAGGGAGAGTGGGTCTCCATGCTAAGAAAATGTTCCCATATGAAACAAAGCATTCAGCTCTGGTTTCGTTGGCATTATAATATAATCCAATCCACTAAATAAAGTATCCCACACAATTATTGAGACAAACCTCCAGAAATATTATCTAGTGAAACGGCATGAATAAGTGAAATTTGTATCTCCCAAAGATGACAGGGCATTCAAACATTTCAGCTCTGAAGACTGACTCTCAGAATTTAGTATAGTGGTCTTGCAACCTACTATAATTCAAAGCAATTCTAACACATGATATCATAAACATGATTGCATGAAAATACGCTCTTCTTTATAATCTCTGCAAAAGACTCAGCTCTTCACACTATAGGAAGGTTCATAGCAATGAGTTTATGATCAAATGATTACTATTCTGGTCGGCGCCGCGGCTCACTAGGCTAATCCTCCACCTGCAGCGCTGGCACACCGGGTTCTAGTCCCGGTCGGAGCACCGGATTCTGTCCCGGTTGCCCCTCTTCCAGGCCAGCTCTCTGCTGTGGCCCGGGAGTGCAGTAGAGGATCACCCAAGTGCTTGGGCCCTGCACACCATGGGAGACCAGGAGAAGCACCTGGCTCCTGCCTTCGGGTCAGCGTGGTGCGTCGGTCACAGCGCACCGGCCGCGGTGGCCATTGGAGGGTGAACCAACGGCAAAGGAAGACCTTTCTCTCTGTCTCTCTCTCTCACTGTCCACTCTGCCTGTCAAAAAAATAAAATAAAAAAAATTAAATGACTACTATTCAAATAAGATTTGCATTATAAAAGGAATTATAAGTTGCCAGGAATAGTAGAAACCCATAGCTTTCTAGGGCAAATTAAATCAAAATTCAAAATATTATAAAACACTTCTCTTGGTATTTTTTCAATTACCAAGATAATATTGATAACTATCAATATAATTTTATTGTGTCTGGTATATCAGAATAATTAATTTATAAGTAAATCATTTATTATTAACAATAGAGACAAAACTTAAAACTCTGAGAGAATACAACTATGATCTAGTAGCATGTTAAATAAGGGAATCCGTTCCACAGTGTTGAAGACAAAATGTAAAATGCAGTGAGGCTAAGAATGCTCAAAACAATGAATAATGAACAAGGTTGGATCTTGCAGTAGTGTATTATTTATTAGTTATATATTATTGAATTTCCTTATAGTTTACAATTAATGATAAAGAGATTAATACTTTAGATTCAAATTGATTTTCATGAAACAAACAAGTACCCCACTAACATGTAACCATGGTCATATGATTCCAAAAAACCAGTGATTTTGCTGCTTTCACTAGCAATGAAACTAAATTGCAGTGAGAAAACTATTTGTGAGAATTCAGTATTAAATTGGCCGGGCAATGCAGTTTCCCGGAGATCTGGGCCAATGAGATTCATCGTTGGATGACTCTGCCACTGGATCGCTACAGTCTAGCAGAAAGGATCTCTGTTTGCATTGAGCATCACAGTGATTCAGGGCAGTTTTGACTCTTTCCCATTGCATAACTTTGCTCAGAATCTGTGTTTGGAGCAAGAAAGAAGTTTCCACTGGTGTATTCTCTGGCAAAAGAACAGGTGTTCTTGTGCCACATACTATATCCTAGCCTACATTCTGCCAAGAAATAAATTATCACAAGAAAAAGGGAGGTGAGTTTTGTGAACCCCAAAACAAAGGAATGTGCACAACACATCCAAGGGTGAGCACTCAAATTCTCCACCATGGTGAGTCACCAGGACCGGATTCTGCGAACATCGTGTCAAGAGTGAGGTCCTCCTCAAACTTTTCCACTCAAGAGAAGAAAAAGGAAAGACTTTGAGAGACCCTCCTGTCACTCTACCATGTTTGTCAAGTGTTGCTTCATGAGATGTTGCTGCCTTCCACTTGTAGGATTATGCCTGTACCAGAAAGAATGAGCAGACACTTGCAGATACTCCCCCCGCCCCCCCCCCCCCGGCAGCAGGGGCCCAGAGCAGAGAGTAAGGAAGATTCACAGAGATGCAGTAGTGCAGAGGCAGCTCCCACCTGCTCCAGAGGCTTCCCCAGGAAGCACTGTAGCACAGTGAGGCTCTAAGCAGGGGATGCAGGGTCTAAGAAGGGCTGAGGGACCACTTCTCAGAGGAACTGCATCTTGCAAGGGGTGAACTTTCTGCAAAATGAGTGAAGTCCTCTTTTATTAAACTACATTTAAAAAATAATAGAAAAAGAATAAAATGATCTCACACATATTATTAACCTCTAATTTCTCCCAGATAAATGACTTCTACAAGCAAAAAACAAATATGGATCAATTCACTCTTTCTCTGTGTTTTTTTGGTTTTTAATTATATTAGCATTTTTATAAACTTCTAACTTAACAATTCCTTTTCTCAGGTTTTCAAAATTGCTTATGATTAGTCCGTGGGATCTTTATTCCTCTTTTGTACATAGCCTATAAAAATTTTAATCAAAATTCAGCTTTTATCCTATTGCATATTTACCATTGTGTCCTTAATTCCCATGTTGTTTTCCATTTTTTATTTCATTTACTCTTTGCTGTCAATATTAACACTCAAAAAGTTAACATTTTTCTAAGAGAGGAGAACTTACATTAAGTACTCTTACTAAACAAGAGTGGCAGGAGAGACAACTTTCAGAGATGAAGGCTATCTTTATTATGAATTGTATTGATACTTCCACAAATGTCTATGTATGTCCAAACTCATCATATGGTATACATTAAAGATATGCAATTTTTTATATCAACTGCACTTCAGGAAAAGTGTTTAAAATATTTTGTTAAAATTTTTAGTTTATTTATAATTTCACAAATTATGTTAAAGCTCTAGTTTTGAATTTTCCTTTTCTTAATACACAAGCAAATGATGAATTTTTTAAAATCTTCTACATTCAAAACAAACATATTATTTATTTAATGAATATAAAATTCTTCCTGTCTCTCTTTTCATACAGCTATAAAAATGTTGTAACAATGATAGACTGTCCTAATCAAATTTAATATGTGTGCTAGCACAATTCTATTCTTCAAAGTTGTCTTTCATTTTTCCTATTAGAATAATCTAGTTCTGACAGGAACGTTAAAGCTGTCATTATAATTATGCTTGATTTTTAATCAATTTTTTCTTGCCCTTATTAGAAATTTTATATGTATTTTTATTTAGTAAATATACATTTACAAATTACATTTTATGGATTACAATGGCTTCCCCCCCCCTGCAATTTCCCTCCCACTCACACCCCTCCCATTTCCCGCTCCCTCTCCCATTCCATTCACATCAAGATTCATTTTCAATTATCTTTATATTCAGAAGATCAATTTAGTATATATTAGGTAAAGATTTCATCAGTTTGCACCCACACAGAAACACAAAGTGTAAAAATACTGTTTCAGTACTAGTTATAGCATTACTTCACATTGGACAACACATTAAGGACAGATCCCACATGAGAAGTAAGTACACAGTGACTCCTATTGTTGACTTAACAATTTGACACTCTTGTTTATGGCATCAGTAATCTCCCTAGGCTCTAGTCATGAGTTGCCATGGCTATGGAAGCCTTCTGAGTTCGTGAACTTCGATCTTATTCTGACAGGGTCATAGTCAAAGTGGAAGTTCTCTCCTCCCTTCAGAGAAAGGTACCTCTTTCTTTGATGGCCCCGTTTTTCCACTGAGATCTCACTCGCAGAGGTCTTTCATTTAGGTCTTCTTTTTTTTTTTTCCCCAGAGTGTCTTGGCTTTCCATGCCTAAAATACTCTCATCGGCTCTTCAGCCAGATCCGAATGCCTTAAAGTCTGATTCTGAGGCCAGAGTGCTATTTAGGACATCTGCCATTCTATGAGTCTCCTTGTGTATCCTGCTTCCCATGTTGGATTGTTCTCTCCCTTTTTGATTCTATCAGTTAGTATTAGCAGACACTAGTCTTGTTTGTGTGATACCTTTGACTCTTAGACCTATCAGTGTGATCAATTGTGAACTGAAATTGATCACTTGGACTAATGAGATGGCATTGGTACATGCCACCTTGATGGGATTGTATTGGGATCCCCTGGCACATTTCTAACTCCACCATTTGGGGCAAGTCCGATTGAGCATGTCCCAAATTGTACATCTCCTCCCTCTCTTATTCCCACTCTTATATTTTATATGTATTTAATCGCTGCTTTTTTGATGTGTATTGCTCTTTGTGATATCTTTATCATAAATTATCTCTTGCACTTTTTATAAATTATGCACTATTACTCTTTATCATGTTTGCTTCTTTAATTCTCCTTTAAAATAATATAACTATACATATTTTCCTATTGTTTCTATTTCTTGTATTTCTCTATACATATGTTTCATTTTCAAATTTTATTCCATTTCCATTAAAATAAGTGCTTTTGAAATGTAGCTTTTTTGGGGCCAGTGTTCCAACATACCACAAGGGCACTTGTTCATGTCTCAGTTTCTCCACTTCCAATTCAGCTCCTTGCTAATAATGGCATGGGAAAGCAGTGGAAGTTGGCCCAAGTCCTGCAGCCTTTGTCACCCACTTGAGGGACCCAGATGGAGTTCTGGATTCCTGACTTCAATCTGGCTCAGCCTTGGTCATTGCAGCCATTTGGGGAGTAAACGAGCAGATGAAAGACCTCACTGCCTCTCCCTCTTTATGTCTGCAACTCTACCTTTCAAATAAATAATTAAAATCTTAATATAAATAAGTAAAATGTAAGTCATAAGTATAAGACATGTAATTATTTACCTTTGCTGATTATAATCATCAAGGGAAATATAGTCATTTTGATAAGCAAACTTAAAAGTATGTGAAATCTCAGCATCCAGACAAAGTGGTATCAGTATATTTAGCAGAGCTTTTAAATTTATTCTAATTATTCCTGTTATAAAAATATGAACTCTTTCATATTCTTACTGATATATCTGTATAAAAGTTGAAATATGTACTATTATTTTAAAATACATGTTTACCTATTCATAAGATATGTTTACCAATGTGTAGTTACAATGAAGATAGAATTTACTTATATATAAAATATAATAATATACTCTATCTTATGTGATGTGGCTCATAAAAAGCACCACAGACAACAAAGAACTAAGACTAAACTAAGGTGATAGAATGAGTTGCACTGACTTTAGTTTTTATTTTTCAGCTCAGATAATCTTTTAGAAAGACTCATGAAGACCTGCCAAACTTCAGACCAGTAGCAGTATGAAAGAAGTAAAGTTAAGTGAAATAGATTCATTTGATGAAATCTGATTTATAGAGTTCACACCTGCCATCCAAGCTGAAAATGTAAATGTCCTATGATGGAAAAGGGAGGATATGTGAATGCCAAATTCCCTGCAGGCATAAATTTTTCATTTTTATTGCTCTTTGGACTAACATTCAGACTTGAGTTGCCTCATATTTGCTTTGATACACTCAAAACATTGTGTAAACAAATAAATGTATTACATATGGAGATATATTGCTGGTAATTTAGTATATGTATATTATATTTATTTCCTAATTATCTCTCACAAGATTTAAATTTTATCATATTCTCCATGTAACAATAAAGCCATTTCTATTGCAAACTTGTAACAATAATAGATAGTAACCTTCAGGGGATACATTTCTGAGAAACATATTTCTTCTCATGTTGCTCAGCCACCCAAGGAATGAATTTGTTTCCATGACAGATAAAGACCACACTGATCATTTTTAAAATGGTCTTGGGGCACCACAAATCAATAACAGAAAAAAGAAAATGCAAGATAATAATATTTCTTTTCATTAGCTTGATATAGTATTCCAGATTTATGTACCAATATTGTCTGTTTAATCGCTATTAAATAACCTTAGGCATACATCTTGCCTCCATGGGTTCTGTTTTACATTGAATAACCAAGACAAAGGAAAATTCTATTTGGTCTAAATATAGTTAATTATAGAAACATAATAGTAAAAAGCAAATCAAATTTAAAAGACAAAATATACCACACAGCATAATTTTTTTAAGATTTTATTATTTATTTATTTGAAAGCCAGAGTTACAGAGAGGGAGAAGTAGAGAGAGAGGGAGAGAGTGAGACAGAGAGAGAGGGAGAGAGAGAGAGAGAAAGAGAGGTCTTCCATCCGCTGGTTCACTCCCCAGATGACTGCAATGGCTGGGGCTGCAATGATCCAAAGCCAGGACCCAGGAACTTCTTCCAAGCCTCCTACACAGGCGCAAGTGCTCAAGGACTTGGGCCATCTTCCACTCCTTTCCCAGGCCATAGAAGAGAGATGGATTGGAAGTGGAGCTGCCAGAACTTAAACTGACGCCCATATGGGTTGTTGGCACCGCAAGCGGTGGCTTTACTCACTATCCCACAGTGTTGGCCCCAAAGCATAATATTTTACATAAAAATATAAAGTTGTCAAATAACATAATTTTAAATTCCTTTTAACCATAAGATAGTTCTGAAACAAAAACAGTTTCCATAAAACATTTCTTGTTATTTTGGTTTGTTTTGTAAACTCTCACTTGAACAATATGAGCTACAAAAGGCACTCTTCAAAATTGTCACCAGAAAAGAAATGCATTCCATTGGCTATCTTAAATTTGGAGACGCTGAAAATTTTTTTTTCTAGTAAAATTATGCCTTTAGGGGCCAGCCCTGTGGTGTAGCAGGTAAAAGCCGCCACCTGTGGTGCCAGCATCCCATATGAATTCAAGTCCCGGCTGCTCCACTTCCAATCCAGCTCTCTGGTACGGCTTGGGAAAGCAGTGAAAGATGGCTCATGTCCTTGGGCCCCTGCACCTGTGTGGGAGACCTAAAAGAAGCTCCTGCTTCCTGATTTCTGATCAGTGCAGCTCTGGCTATTGTGGCTGTCTGGGGAGTGAACAGCAGATAAAAGATCTCTCTCGCTCGCTCTCTCTCTCTCTTCCTCTATCTCTCTGTAAATCTTCCTTTCAAAAAAAAAAAAAGAAAAGAAAAGAAAGAAATAGATGAGCAGAATTTTAAAAATGCCAATAAAGATAATTTGAAAAGAACTGAAATTACAGCATTTTAAAAGGATTTTCTTCTGTGATTGCTCTCATTTTTCTTTCAGAATGTTATGTACTCCTGAATTACATATAATATACTGGACAGTGTTTCTTTTGGAGAAACTTCTAAAATATCCCTTCAGAAAAAATAACGTTAAAGTTTTCCTTTTATGAAAAAATTTTTAACATTTTTTAACCTAGAAACCTTTTATTTAAGGTCAACAAACTTCATGCATTTCATATATACAAATCCAGGAACATGGTGATTCTTCCCACTATACCCTCTCTCTCACCTGCACTCCCAACCTTCCTCTTCCTCCTTCTCCTATTCCCCTTCTTATTTTTTTACTAAGATCTATTTTCAATTAACTGTATACACTTAAGATTTACTCTACACTAAAGAGTACTAAAAATAGTATATAAAAAAAGCTGTTCCTCAATAGTGGAGACAACAGCTGTTTAAAATGATCGCATCTCAAAGTGTCAATTTCACGTCTATAGATTATCTTTTACATACTCTAGTAGTTACCAGAGATCAGGGAGAACATATGGTTTGTCATTTTGGGACTGGCTTATTTCACTAAGTATAACAGTTTCCAATTGCATTTATTTTGTTGCAAATAACAGGATTTCATTATTTTTACCACTGTGTAGTATTCCATAGTGTATATATCCCATCATTTGTTTATAATATCTTCAGTTGATGGACTTCTAGGTTGATTCCATATCTTAGCTATCGTGGATTAAGCTTGAATAAATATGGGGTTACAGGCAGCTCTTTCATATGCTGATTTCACTTCCTTTGGGTAAATTCCCAGAAGGGGGATGCCTGGATCATATGGTAGGTCCATATTCATATTTCTGAGGTATCAACTGTCTGACACAGTGGCTGTATCACTTTACATTCCCACCAACAGCAGATTAGGGCACCTTTTCCCCACATCCTCACAAGCATTTGCTTGTTGATTTCTGTATGAGAGCCATTCTAAGTGGGGTTTAGGTAAAACCTCATTGTGGTTTTGATTTGCATTTCCCTGAGCTAGTGATCCTGTGCATTTTTTCTTGTGTCTCTTGGCCATTTGAATTTACTCTTTTGAAAAATACATGCTCAAGTCCTTTGCAAATTTCTTAACTGGATTGTTTTGTTGTTGTTGAGTTTTTTGAGCTCTTTATATACTGTGGATATTAATCCTTTATCAGTCGCAAAGATTGCAAATATTTTCTCTCATCTGTCAGTTGCCTCTTCATTTTCCTGAGTGTTTCTTTTGCAGTGCAGAATGTAACCCCATTTGTCACTGCTGGCTTTGATTGCCTGTGCTTCTGGAGTTTTTTCCACGAAGTATTTGCCTATAACATTGTCTTGCAGGGTTTCTCCAATGTTCTCTAATAATTTGATGGTATCAGGTCATAGATTTAGATTCTTTATCCATTTTGAGTAGAATTTTGTGTAAGGTGTAAGGTAGGGATCTTGCTTCATGCATGTCGAGATCCAGTTGTCCAGCACCATTTGTTTAAGAGACTGTCTCTGTTCCAGGGATTGATTTTAGCTCCTTTGTCAATGATAAGTTGGTTTTAGATGCAAGGACTGATTTCTGGAGTTTCTATTCTGTTCCATTGGACTGCCCATCTGTTTCTGTGCCAGCACCAGGCTGTTTTAATTATAACTGCCTTGTAGTATGTCCTGAAGTGTGGTATTGTGATGCCCCCAGGTTTTTCTTGTTGTATAAGATTGCTTTAGCTGTTCGGGTCTCCTGTGTTTCTATATGAATTTTTTGATGTTTATTTTTTATTTTTTAAAATTTACTTGACAAGTAGAGTTATAGACAGTGAGAGAGAGACAGAAAGATCTTCCTTCCATTGGTTCACCCCCCAAATGGCCGCCACGGCTGGCGCTGCACCGATCCAAAGCCAGGAGCCAGGTGCTTCCTCCTGGTCTTCCATGTGGTTGCAGGGGCCCAAGCACTTGGGCCTTTCTCCACTGCCTTCCCGGGCTACAGCAGAGAGCTTGATTGGAAGAGGAGCAGCCGGGACTAGAACCCAGCACTCATATGGGTTTCCGGCATCACAAATGGAGCATTAACCAAGTGAGCCACAGTGCTGGCCCCTATATGCATGTTCTTTTTTTGACAGGCAGAGTGGATAGTGAGAGACAGAAAGAAAGGTCTTCCTTTTGCCGTTGGTTCACCCTCCAATGGCTGCTGCGGCCGGTGCGCTGAGGCTGGGGCACCGCGCTGATCCAAAGGCAGGAGCCAGGTGCTTTTCCTGGTCTCCCATGGGTTGCAGGGCCCAAGCACTTGGGCCATCCTCCACTGCCTTCCCAGGCCACAGCAGAGAGCTGGCCTGGAAGAGGGGCAACCGGGACAGAATCCGGCGCCCCGACCGAGACTAGAACCCAGTGTGCCAGCACCGCTAGGTGGAGAATTAGCCTATTGAGCCGCGGCACCGGCCCCCTATATGAATTTAAGCTTCTTTTTTTTTCTAGATCTGTGAAGAATATCCCTAGTATTTTGATTGGTATCACATTACATCTGTAAACTGCTTTTGGTAGTATGGACATTTTGATGATATTGATTCTCCCAATCCATGAACGTGGAAGAATTTTCCACTTTTTGTATCTTCTATTTCTATGAAAGATAATTATACCCTCAAACATCACTCAAATTTCAAACAAATATATTTTGAAATATACATAAACATCTGGAATAATTGAAAACATGCATTCTAATAATAAATTAAACACTAATGTTCAAATTGGCATTATTCACAGCAAAAAAGTGGGAATAATCTAAACTCAAATGTCCAGCAACAGACAATGGATAAAAAATATGATAAATCCACACAATGTAATATTATTCAGTTATAAAAGGGCATAAGGTACTGATACAGCTGTAACTTGCGTGGATCTAGAAAACATCTTGCTAAATGAAAGAAGCCATACACAAAAGGTATCACTGTATTCATCATTTTACGGGAATATAAATCCATAGTAAATGGAAAGTAAATGATCAGTTTCCATGAACAGAGCAAAGAGAAAATAGGATGTGAATGCTTAATGGCCATGGAATTTCCTGAATGAGCAGCGTTGTAAATATTGTGAATATGACTAAGACCACAAAGGTGCACATCTTTAAAAGGTTAAAATGATATAAACTTTATGCTATATTTACTTTATCTGCATATTCATAACATCACAAATGAATCTAAAATGCATGATATTTTATAAAGGAAGCCTGACACACAAGAATATATATTATATAATGCTACTGATTTGTGGTTCTAGAATAGCTAAAAACCAACCTATCATACTTGAAATCACAACACTGGTCAAGTGGAAGAACCACTTGCTTGAAGGATGTGGAAAATTTCCACCATAGTAAAAACAATTTATATCTTGAGAAACATATGGATGATGCAGTTTTATACATTTGTTGGGGCAGAATATACAGTGTGCCTTGGAATTAGGCATTTCATTGTACAGTCAGTTCTGTTACAACATTTGTTCTGAAAATGTGAATTGTAACCAACATGACTATAAACGTACTAAGGAACAATCTAAATGGAACTTTGTATTTGCTTATGTATGGTTTCTTTCACAAAAAAAATTACACTAACTTATTTTAGCCAAACAACGCATGAAATGCACACACTTAAACATCTACCAGCCACTTAGGTTCACAGCATTTGTTGCAATCATTTCCATGCACACTTCATTTTACAAACCTTTGTCTAAGTTCAAATGACCCCTTGTACAGAGTTGAATACTGTCTCCCCCTGACACATACACACCAAAATTATGTCCACTCATAACTTACAAATGCAGCTTTATTCAGTAATAGGGTCTTTTCAAACATAATGAAGTTAAGGTGAGATCACACAGAGTGATCCCTAAATGCACTACGGCTGAGATTGTTATATTAGCAGGAATTGGACCCAGAGTAGAGGCCACAAGAAGATAGAGGCAGAAACTGACGTAGATGCCTCAACAAGCTAAGGAACAATCTATTATGCAAGCAACCACAAGACCTAGATGATTCCTGCCTAGGAAGTTCAAAGGAAGCAGACCCTGATAACTTTTTTGTAAAGATTATCAATTAACTGATTGATTAATTAATTTCAAAGGTCTTGGGGGAGGTCCATCTTCATCTGCTGGTTCACTCTCCAAATTATTGCCTATCTGTATCTATCCGATTACAGTTAAACTAATGAAAATCCAGATTACCTGCACCCTCTGTTTCCTGTTTCCTGTTCTTCACTTCCCAATTCAGTACAGATTCTATCTTTTACTAAACCAAAACTCCCCTCAGCTAGTTTGGCTAACATCTCCTGTTCTGTAAATCTAGTAAATACTAGCTGGTCTTCTTACTTGATGAGATGGATATTGCTTATACCATTGATTTAGTTATTCATATTATGATTCTTTCAATATTAAGATTACAATGCTATTCTCTCATGGTCTTTCTCTTTACTTGCCTCTCCTCATTATCATTTGTGGCATGCTTTTCTTTTTAAAGATTTATTTATTTATTTGGAAATCAGAGAGAGGAAGACACACACACACACACACACACTCACACACAGAGAGATAGAGATAGAGATAGAGATGGAGATAGAGAGAGAGAGAGAGAGAGAGAGAGAGAGAGAGAGAATCTTCTATCTGCAAAGGTCTGAGTTGAGCCATGAGGAAATCAGGCCAGAAGATTCTTCGGGGTCTCCCAAATGGGTGGCAGGGTCCCAAGCACTTGAACCATCCTCTGCTGCTTTCCCAGGCAATTAGCAGAGAGCTGGATCGGAAACAGAGCAGCCAGGACTTGACTCAATGCCCCATGTGGGATGCCAGCATTGTAAGCTGCAGCTTCACCCACTACACCACAGCACCAGATTCTTAGTGAGGCTTAGTTTTCTTTGGCTGTCATATAAGTGGTGATGTTCTCCCACATACTAATTTTTAATGCACATTGGCACTTTTCTGGCTAAGATGGTATATAGAGAAGCTAACAGCACAGTGCTGAGACAGGTTTGCACAGTGGTTCAAGAGAAGTGATGTGAAAAGTATTTGGATGAGAAAAGCTATTCAGCATGCTAATTCCAATTTGCTCAGTAACACTGAATACACTACTTAATCATTTCTGGGCTCTGGTTTTTCTATCTCCCAACTCAAGTCTATATATCTGTTTTTCACCTTACTGAAACGGTGGAACATTTCCAAGCTGTTGGCAAATTGTTTTTTAAAGCCTCTGAGAATGTGTTATGTAAGCTCCAATAAATGAAAATGTTATTGGAGCCAGAGCTTGCAAATATTTTTAACCTATAATGTCGCTGTGTGATAACTGAGCAATGCTCACAGTTGTAAAGGCAACTTCTGGTTCTCAATTTAGAGACACTTACCCTATTTCTTTAATTTTATAAATATTTATAATATATAAATATAACAGATAACACATATGTAAAACTCTAAGCAAGGGCTGTCCCAGCATATAAGGAATTGTCCTTATTTGGGGTTATTACAAAGCAACACATTCTAACTAAAGTAATTGACAAATAAGTTGTAATGTCATCTTTTTCCTACTTTCCAAATCGCTATTATTAGCTAGATATGCGTCGAGGCCTACATGCATAAAGACATAGCCCCAGAGAACACATCTTCTTGCTATTGAGAGAGATTTCTTCCCTGGGTTCTTGAAGGAGAAGGCATGCATTATGATTTTGTAATCCCAGAGGTAGAATCTTAGGAGCCTACTTACAGCATCAGAGAAGTATCCTGGGTAGCAGCACCGGCTCTGCAGCCAGATGGATTGGTTTACAATTCAATCTCTGCTACTTTGTGTCCGTGTGAATTCTGCAAGTCCTTAAGCTGGCTCTGCTCAGTTTCCTCATTGTAAAATTAAGTTATCTACACCACCATGCTACTGTTTACATTGAGTGGGGTGGGGGGAGGAAGAGAAAGAGAGAGAGAGACAGAGAGAGATTCCATGATATGTTACACACTCACCAGGTGTTAGCTACTACTATTGACTTCTACAACTCTTAGCTCATAAGCACAAACAGCCAGCACACACACACACACACACACACACACACATTTCATTAGGGAGACCTCCCACATCATACAGAACTGTGGACAGAAATCTCTTTAGATGAACTCCTCAGGACACACGCCATCACTACACACAGGGTTGCTATGCTGTTTCACATCTCTTTCAGCATCACCAATTCTTTAACACCTGGTACTTGAGCAGAGAATCAATGGAGCATGGCAAAGCTGACTTGTAGGAAGAACAGAAGAAAATAATTTATTCTTCAAAATCAATCCAGGAAGGAAAATATAAAAACCAATAAAGCAAAAAGGAAGACTGTACTGGTTTACATCAGATACATTTTGGTTCTTACTATAATTTGCATTTTCTCTACTAAAATGATAAAGATAGTGTACATTTATAAACAAAAAATGAGTACATTAAAATGATTTTCTTTTCTGTAAATTTATTTTTACTTGAAAGGCAAACAGACAGAGAGAGATCGGCCATCCTCTACCTCACTCCCCAAATGCCAGCAACAGCCACGTTTGGTCAAGCCAAAGCCAACAATGCAGAACGCAATGCAGGTCTTCTACAAAGGTAGAAGATAGTTAAGAAACCAAGTTGTCACCTGTCGTCCACTAGGGCGTACATTAGCAGGAAGCTGGAAAAGAAGGTTGAGCCAGGACTAGAAGCCTGAGACTGTCCCTACTGGTGTCTTAACCACTGCACCAAAAGCCTGCCCCAGCTTTTCTTTTTCACATGATTCATCCTAACTCACCAATGATTCCATGTTCATTCAGTAGGGGAAATATTCAATTAAATGTCCAACATAGTACGTTCCTTTTTTTTTTTTTCCAAAAAAAAAAAAGCTTAAGTTTTTACATGCAATGATTTTAAAAATGTGGCCAGCACCGCGGCTCACTAGGCTAATCCTCTGCCTTGCTGCGCCGGCACACCGGGTTCTAGTCCCGGTCGGGGCGCCGGATTCTGTCCCGGTTGCCCCTCTTCCAGGCCAGCTCTCTGCTGTGGCCAGGGAGTGCAGTGGAGGATGGCCCAAGTACTTGGGCCTTGCACCCCATGGGAGACCAGGAGAAGTACCTGGCCCCTGCCATCGGATCAACGCGGTGCGCAGGCCGCAGCGGCCATTGGAGGGTGAACAACGGCAAAGAAAGACCTTTCTCTCTGTCTCTCTCTCTCACTGTCTACTCTGCCTGTCAAAATAAATAAATAAATAAATATTTAAAAAATGTAATAAGGGTCTTTCCAAAAAATAAAATCAAATATATAAGGTTCTATAAACTCATTATTTAAATATAACTCTAAATAATTAGCAAAAACACTACACATACTCTAACTTCTTAGAGCTACAGTCTCTCCAAATCTATTTCTTTTCTTGTTATGCTGATTTGAATAAATATACTGGATGCTCCTAAAAGGGAAGAATTATTTCATTTTGTTTTTAGCATATACGAATAGTATAAAGATACAGATAAGGTCTCTATATCCATCTGACCCTGCTCAAGATTATTGCAGTATACTTTTAACATTTGCCCAAGGTAAAGTAGTCTTTTATAAAGCCATGAATCACCTGAATTGCTTTATGTCAACCAGTAACTTCCCAGTTGATCCCCTCATAGGAAAAACTAAGGAATGCCTTATTTTAGCTTAAAACACAGAAATTTGGGGAGTGTTTTCTAAAATGGCAATTACTATTTCTATTTTGAGAGTATTAACAAATATTTTATGTGTTTTCATGAGAATACAATTCCTTTACACACAATACATAGTTTTGTATGGCTTGTGTGTACAGAACAGAACAAATACCTGATTGTGGGTGCTCCTTTCAAATCAGAAAGAAAGAAAATGAAATGCTTGCAAAATTAATAGGATTCATTCTGACACAAAATAAGCTGACTCCCCTGTCCACCTGTTACAGTTACAATTCCCTGTTAGAGACCACAATGAGAAGCCATCTTCAAAAAACAATGTCATTTATAGAAGGCTAAAAATGAAAGTAAACTAGCAAGCATATGAAACTATAAACAATTTGAAATATGTGCTCTCTCTGTATTTTATACTTATGCTTAAATAAATATGTCACAAAGTAAATCTGGTTTTAATTGTTCTTCATAATTTAACTCCACAAACTATTGCTTTAAGGAAAATCTGGAATTCAAATGATTGACAAAAGAAGGAAAACAAAGATAAAGGCTTACTATCAAAACCCATAACTTTCAACATAAGAAACTCAATGTTAAATGTGTTTCTCTTGTCTTCCATCTTATCTTTCGTTTCTTCCAGCTTATGGCAACCTGTTCATAGTATACACACTCTCCCCTCTCTCTCTCTATTTCTCCCTCTCTCTCTGCCTTTCAAATAGATAAATAAATATATCTTATCTTAAAAAAAAAAAAAGAGCTTCCCAAATGCACTAGGAGTTCCAAATTTCCCTCCAGGAATGTCTGAGACTGCTTTCCTTAAGACTTAAACTGAAGAAGCCAATAGTTTTACTGATACTACTGACTCATTATTCATACATCTTCACCATCCTTCTCTGGGAGAATGTCTCAGATCCTTCAGAATTCAATTAAAGTGATCCAGTTTCTACAAACATCTGTCTGATCCCCCTTAATTCCTTTGAACACCTATTGCAATGTTTTGTATTACATTTTATAAAATCATATATGACATTATTTTTTATATGTGTACCCTCTCCAGAGTCATACAGTCTTCAGGTTACTTCCTATTCTTGCCCCTACAAATGATTAAAAATTCCAGTTCATGTATTGATAAAATTTCTGCTTTTGATATGTGTTTCCACCTCTCAATGATGAATTTGCTGTTCTTTTGAGCTATGCCTTATAAAACATATGATAACTTGCTCAAAATATGGTACAAAAGCCAAATGTTATATACTGAGGCTCAAAGAAATTCAATCTTAATTAACCTCTCCCAAAATATCATTGCCTTTGATTACCCTTCAGGTAAAAGAAACTAGTTCTTCATCATATGTAAGATTGAACACCCAAAAGCAGGCTTCTTGAAAAAGTCACATGTGCTTATCATATGGCAGAATTGGCCTGTTAAACTGAGATAAGAGTCCTGTCGGTGCAACAACATTTGTCAGCACACGTTTTCTCAGTAGCCAGAATGTAACGGAGAGAGTACAGAAAACTCCAATGAAAGCGATCTCCACCCATCAATGGATCAAGAACCTGCAATATTACAGTCTTGACTGTGCTTCTCTGTGTCTTTCTTGCCCTTCTAACCAAGCTGAGTTGTTTTTTCTGTTGAAGAAGATCTCCATGATAAGCAAGAAATACTATGATTATTGAGTTTAATGTCTTAATTTAGTATTTCTCAGAAAATTATTTGTTTCAGAAGTGGTAATTTAGTCCAAGAGATAACAGTTAAAGGCAGAGCTCATGTCATAAGTTGTAGACTGTAGGAGAAAGAGGAAATACTCATCCATCAATACTGGGTGCACTGAAACCAAGCTGTGCAAGTGACCACCTGTTGCTCTGCCTTCAAGACATAGAGGTGCACTCAGAAGCCCTCCACCTGCTTTAACTTTACCTCCCTGAATGCAAACTGCCACCATCCTTCTCTTGAATCACTAATCACCTCAGGCATGTCTATCTGCCTCCCTCTTTGCCTTTCTCCAATCCATCTTTAAAGGAAAAAAAGAAAAGCAGGATGAATCTTGAACTTAAGCTATTCCACAATATCAAAAAATAAAAATAATTCTTCACTGCACTGAAAATCAAATACAAATTCCATGTGGCCTGTGAGCAATTCCATTACCTGGTCCCTGCCTGTCTTCCTAACGTCATCTTAGTCCTATTATTCCTTTTGTTTCATTCCACTGCCTCCCTTCTGACTTTTATCATATCCAGCTCATTCCACCATTGGGTTGCTGCCATTCTTATGTGGGTGCCTGGAAAACTCAACCCAAGTGTCTTTTCTTTGGAGAAATCTTTGTCTCTCAAGCTAAAGCCTTTCCAGCTCCCATCCAGTCACTTTTCCATCGTTCTCTGTTTTGCTTTCTCCACAGCAGTTAGTCACATTTGAAGTGTGTTTTTGCTAATTATTATTGGTGTCTCCTCTTTAGAGCAGAGTCTCCCTGAGATCCTTTGTCCCTACAGCAGCACCTGGCACGGAGAAGGTGCTCAGCATATATGGGCTAAGAAACAAAGCATAACTAAGAGCCAAAGTAACCCAGAATCTCAGGGCTAAGTGCTCAGGCATATAATTCCCAATGAGATGACAAGGGACTATATTTTAAAGAAAGACAAGGAGAAGGAAAAATAATTTCTCCCAGGGAGCTGAAAGACAGCTCACACTCTTTCAGGATTCAAAAACTACTGTCATTATTCATCTACTACACACTGAAGCAGAAGATGGCAATGAAATATTCAAGACAATAGGACAAGTATGTGAACAAATAAAACAGAACACTCTAACCTGAAGATAGCTTTGGTTGTTACTCTTTGGTACAAAAGAAGGAACATCTCGGTATAACAGCTCATTATTTTGGCTTTAAAACAAAATTAACGGTGCTATAAATATGCATGTGCATGTTATTTGAATTAAGTGCAAACTAGCTATCATGTTCATTAATGTGTCATAAAATTTAACCTCCACCTAGAAGTAACATACCTTCAAATTTGCACACTTGATGGACACCTAACAAGTGTGTCGGTAACCTTTGGTATTAAAATGAAACTTGCCCTATATTCCCCGACTTCAATAAATTTATTTATCTTGTTCCCTGACCAGACAACTGAATCTCCATCTGCATTTCTTCCTCTCTATCCTAGACAAGCTTGGAGTGTTAGGCCCTCACAGGCTCACCGTCTGCCTCTCCTCTCTATTTGCCTTTGGCTTAACCCACATAACCTCACAGTTCTCCCAAAACCTCTTCATCTGATGCACTCATTGAGATTCTCCTTTCCTTTAAATGAATTTCCAGTTTCATCTTCAAGTGAGCTGAGTAATCAATGGTTCGGGTAAAGTCCATTTCCTTTTCATCTTGATCCTAAGTACCAAGATTTTTCAACTTTTGTGAAATCAAGTTGGCAAGGAAATTACTTTTTATTCACTGCCACATTTTCATCTTTGGCTTGATTCAGAAATAATTTCAATCCTGCAACAGATCGTGCCTATTTACGAGCATGGGCAGGTTAAATGGTCATCCTTTAGTGCTGTAATTCTGTAACGGAGTCGATTATGTTTTCAAAACAACAGTATTCTTCCATGCAGCATATGCATATACTTTAAATATCCTGAAAACTGCTAGTGTAAAAGAAGCTATTTCTGTGGCATATTTTATCTTTGCTTTAAAAGGAGTCAATGTTTTCAGTAGTTGAGGAGATTCTAAATTTAATTAATGCAAGAGCATTGTTCAAGTTTGCCACAAAAATGACACCTCCAGTGACCTTTTTCCATGTTCTGTTATAAGCAGGAATGATGGATTGACAGGTGGTTCTTCACTGACTACTGCACAAAAGCAATACCATGTCCTCCTGTGTATATTTACAATATGGAGAATTGAGTTTCTTAATGAAACATTCAAATATCACTGGGGGAAAAAGGCTTTAAGTTTTTCATCTAATGCTCTTTTTTAAAAGGAAAAATTGATGTCTTTATATGACTTCAATATGGTAATATTCTAGAATCGATGCACATGGATTATGTTTTCAATACAAAAAAGGAAGGAGTCACATACCACTGTTTCAAATATTGCTTTATAGTAATGCTAACCAAAATGCTAGGACAATTTCTATTTTTACAGGGGAAGTTCCCTCAGAAAATCACTTTGCATAGCAGTGGACAGTAGTAATGAACACCATCCCTCCAAGAAGACAAATGATCCCAATATTTATTACTATTTAGTAATTGTGATTGCCAAAAATCACCAGCACTGTTACTACTCTTAACAACCATAATGAGGGTTACCTCTCTTCAGCTATCAGAGAGCAGTCACACAACAGAAAGTAGTAGCAAACATCAAAATCTTCATAAGCTCTTTGCTAGGATCCTACTTGAGGAAGAGGGCAGGGAGGGAATAGGGAAAAAAGAGGCGAAGACTGAGAAGTGTGAAAGAATACAGTGAAAAGGAGGGCTAGTGAAAATGTTAGATACATGTAGTGACAGAACCACATGTGTGTCATGAAAGAGAAGGAGCCAGAGATGAAAGGCATGGCCCCAAAACCTTTTCCTTCTATGATTGTCCCTTCCCTAACACAGCCTGAAAGGCTATTGACTTGTCAGGTCCACTCACAAAAAGACCTCGGCTAGAGCAGAGATGTAGATGGTATTACGATCCCACTCTACAACTATGAAGTTCCTACACGGATCAGTGATTGGTTCCATAATCCCATATTTTCATTATCAGCCTAATAATAAAATATTACTCATTTTATGTTTCCAACCTGAAAGTTCATCATTATTTTTATGGAGTCCTTGATTTAAATAAATATAAAAGAGCATGAAGTTTCAAAGAATGAAGGTGGGTTGTGAATAGTGTGATAGACAAGAAACAGAAGTCTAAGCCTGGGGGGATAGGGGGCTGCCATTTTCCAGCAGAATGAAGTTGGTCCAAGGATCTGGGGTTCACTTGAGGGTGAGCCTCCAGTGTGGGATGAGACAGCACTTCTAACAAAGGGACCATAATCAAGTTTGCTCTGTTTTATGTTTTTTACTTAGAATAGATTTCTACCAGGGCCAACATTATGGTACAACAGGTTAAGCCTCTGACTGCAATGCCAGCATCCCATATGGGTGCCTGTCCTGGATGCTCCATCTCTTAACCACCTCCCTGCTTCTGGCTTCAGTGGCCCAACCCCAGTCATTGCAGCCATCTGGGGAGTGAATCAACAGATGAAAGATTCTCTCTCTCTCTCTCTCTTTCTCTGTCTCTCTCTCTCTCTCTCTCTCTCTCTCTCTGTCTCCCTGTCTCTATAATGTTGACTTTCAAATAAATAAATAAAGCCATTTTTAAAAAAAAGAACAGAATTCTATAGCACAAGAAGAAAGTGCATGGGAGAATGAGGCAGGGTTCCTAAAGTAATTCCACTACATTCCATCATATTCACACCTAAGCCTCTTCCTCCAGTAGTTTCTCATACTGCCCCATTTCCTTGAATTTAAAAATAATAACAATGTAAATGCTAAACTCATACATTTTATGCATAGTAGTTTAGTCAACAAATGTTTTCTAAATACCTAAATATTTGCTCTGAGCCAGATAGGGGAGATATAATGTCCCTGAATTTAAAATCTAGATGGAGATTGGGAGTAAGGCAATGGTAACAACGCAATGTAATATGTGAGTATAGGTTACCATGGGAGCACACAATCAAGCCATCTCACTCACCCCAGTGAACTGGTGAAGATTTTTCTGGAGAACACCATTCATGAGCTCATTCTGAAAGAATGAGCAAAAGTGACTCTGGTAGAGAAAAAAGGGAAATGCTCTAAATAGCAGGAACAGGATGCACAGCGACACTGAAGTGGAAACAGCATAATGCTTTTAGAAAATTCAAGTGACAGTATGTGGTTGTAAATGAAAGTATAAGAGCAATCTACTGAGTTAAGAAAGCATTTTTAGGCTAATGAGAAAGCCTGCCCTTAATCCCAGAGACATTGGAAATTGTCATTTAAAAAAAAAAAAAAAACAACTTCAAAGTATGATTTGTGTACAATAATTCATTTACTAAAAGTGTACAACCCAGGGTGAGTGTTTGGCTGAGCAGGTAAGATACCCACATCCCACATCAGAGTGCTTGGGATCAACTCCTAGTTCTGGCTCCTCACTCCTGCTTCCTGAAAATGCAGACCTTGGGAGGCGGTGATGATGATGGCTCAAGTAGTTGGACCCTGCCACCTAGATTGCTGGGCAGCTCCCATCTTTGATTTGGCCCAGCTACAACCATTGCGGATATTTGAAGAGTGAATCAGTGAACAGGTGGTCTCTCTCTCTCTCTCTCTTGCTCACTCTTTCACCAATAAATAACATTTTTAAAACTGAAATATATAACTCAGTGAGTTTTCACAGTCACATGGAGCTGTTTACATTTGACTATAATTGAAATTAGAACATTTCTGCCACCTTCCCAAAATTCTTGAAGTCCCTTTCCAATCACCCTCTCTCCACCCAGGAAAGAAGGAAGGAAGGAAGGACAGAAGGGAGGGGGAGGGGAGGGAGGAAAGGATGGAGGGAGGGAGGAAGGAAATGATAGGTAGGTATGTAGGTAGACAGGATGATACCAAAAGAAGTTCCCATTGCCCTACAGGGTAAGGCCTCTGTGGTGCATTTCTCAATGGGAAAGAACTTAGCCATTGGTAGGGAGATGTGGGCATCTTTCAAGCTCTGAGGAGTCACACAAATTTACAGAGTCAATGTCTAGGAGGGCATTTATCATGCTGTCCCTATCCTATCTGTCCTAGACCCAAATTTTCCTACCTAGCGTCCTGATCTTGCCATAGGAAATTTGCTTCAGTTGACCACTGAATTGCTTTTACAGTTGGCAACTCTGATTTTAAATCCTCACTCCATCTTCAATTATATCTGCCTTCTACTTGCAGGAGATAAAGATCTCTCTGAAAGCTTCCAATGAATCCCACTAATCTCCATATTTAGTTTTCAATTGTTTGTCACTTTCCCTTAACTTTTTATTATCCCATTTTAGAGCATTAATGAAATTGGCTAACAAACAGCCAATTACATCATCACTGTATACATTTTTCTTCTCTCCTCATACCTTTTAAAGGCTTATAACATTGCATGACTCACAGTATCTCACTCCAAGGACACTCTGTCCAATGTCACCACATCTTGAAGTTTAAAAAGTTGAGTCACCATCCTGTTCCAGGAATAATTTAAGTCCCTTGTGTTGGTGTCCTCACTGACAATCAGGCAGAGAGTGAGCCACTTACTTTTCTGACTGCTTCCTCAGAATCATGCCATTGGGGCCATTGCTGTAGCATAGCTGGTTAAGCTGCCTATAGCACCAGCATCCCATATGCGTGCTGGTTGGATTCTTGGTTCCACCACTTGCTACCCAGCTTCCTGTTAATGCACTTAGGAAAAAAGCAAAAGACAGCCCAAGTACTTGGGCCCTTGCCATCCATGGAGGAGACCTGGATGGAGTTTTAGGCTCCTAGCTTCAACCTGCCTAGCCCAGGCCATTGTAGCTATTTGGGGCATGAACCACTGAATGGAAGCACTCTCGCTCTCGCTCTCTCTCTTCCTTTCTTCACCCCAAGCCACTCCTCCCTCTCCCTGTAACTCTGTATTTCAAATACATAAAATAAATTGTTTTAAAAAATAAAATAAAACTTCATCTCTCTCAGTAATATTCTATAGTTTTTCCTTTAGAGATTCACATATTTGGCTCTCCTGTAATTGGAAATAATTTTAAAATTTATTTGACATGTATTTACTGCAAGTGTATTCAAACAGGATTGACATCTGGATTGTCACTTTGCATCACACAACAGTGCATAATTTGCTTATTATTACTATTGTTTTGTAGGTTTTTAAGAATTATCTATGAAAACAATCATGTCAGTTTTGTAAATGGAGACCACGTCACTCTTTCAGCCAAATATTATGTGTCTTTTTTCTTACTTTATCACAATGGCTAAAAATTACAATGTACTGATGAAAAGAAATAGTGGTAATCCTTATTATGGGCCTGCTTTCAGGGAGATACTATGTAATATTTCAACAGTAAGTGTGTTAGTCATAGACTTTTCTTTCATGTCCTTTATCAATGGGAGGATAACTCAGTAGTTTCCTGGGAATTTTTATAATGAATGCACGTTGAATTTTGTAAAATATGTACTCCAAATATATTGAAACAATATGATTTTTTCCACTTTATTATGTTTACAAGTTCAATGATTCTGATTCCCTAACATTAAACTCACCTTGCATTTTTGTGTTAAACCCTGTTAAACCCTGTTTAAACTGTTCATAACATCTTTTCATTCTACATGCTGCTAGTTGAAAGTTGAAAATATTTCGTTAGAGAGTTAGCATCTATGTTCTTGAGGAATACTGGTCTAAAGTTTGTGTTTGTGTGTGTAATTTCTCATGTTCCTTGAAGTAACTGTAGGATATCTAGTAGTAACCTTTAAATTGTGTTATTTCTATTTTTTGAAATTATTTAATCTATCTATGGTTTTTTTGTTTTGTTTTGTTTTGTTTTGTTTTGTTTTGTTTTTTTGACAGGCAGAGTGGACAGTGAGAGAGAGAGACAGAGAGAAAGGTCTTCCTTTAAGGCTGGTTCATCCTGCAATGGCCGCTGCGGCCGGTGCACTGAGGCGAGCGCACTGCGCTGATCCAAAGGCAGGAGCCAGGTGCTTCTCCTGGTCTCCCATGGGGTGCAGGGCCCAAGCACTTGGGCCATCCTCCACTGCACTCCCTGGCCACAGCAGAGAGCTGGCCTGAAAGAGGGGCAACCGGGACAGAGTTCGGCGCCCCGACCGGGACTAGAACCCGGTGTGCCGGCGCCACAGGCAGAGGATTAGCCTATTGAGCCACAGCTCCAGCCCTATCTATGGATTTATAAATTTTGCTGATCTTTTGAAAGAACTAGCTTTTTACTCTATTATTTGCCTGCTTTCCATCTTGTTGAATTCTGCTATGATTTTTACTATTTAACATAACATCATCCAGCAAATTACTCTTTCTTTTTTTTACCTTTTTTTGGTGTGCATCCTCAAGTCACTGATTTGAGACATTTCGTTATGTCTAGTATAAGCATTGAAGCATTGAAAGCTACAAACTTCCCTCAAGTGCTGCTTTATCACCCAGAGTTTAATAGTTTCTATTTTCATTAACATGAACTTTACAATATTTTCTAATGTTCCTTGAAATTCTTTCACCAATTATTAAACTATGTTATTTAAGTTTCAAACAGATGACATTTTCTTAAATATATTATTATTAAATTCTAATTTCATTTTAAGCTAAGCATGTTTAATTTTAATATTTGAAGTATCATTTAACACGTTAGTCTCAAAGTGGAGTACATTAGTGAAAGAACCATGTGCATTCTAAGTCATGTAAAAACTTGGCAGTTTGGGAAAATATCCTATAACTATTGGTTATTTTAATGTGTTTATTGAAAGCATTTGTGTCTTCAATAATTTTCTTTGTACTCTTATAATAAATTGCTAAGGGGATGGTGATGGATAGAATCTCCCAAAGTGACTATCACATTTTCAGGTTCTCTGTCAATAGGCATTGCTATTAGGCACAAATACTCTTATGATTGTTACCATTTCCTTTGAGTTAATGTTTTTATTATCTAGAAATGGCCTTATTTATCTTTGCTAGTAGTTCTTGTCTTGAAAATTTTATGATATTGATATGGACAGTACAGTCTTTTTCTTATGTTTCTTGTTTACATGGTCTTTCGCTATCTGTTCGCTTTTACCCTATTTGGATCTTTATAACTAAATTACATTTATTTAAGTAGCACATGGTAGGGAGGTGACTTATAAAATGCACTCTCACAATTTGCGTCTTTAAATTAGAGGCTTGAGTCTATTAAGATTTTATTCATTGCCAATATGACGGTGTTTAGGTCTATAATTTTCTTTTTATATTTTTAACTTTATCGTATCTAAATGTTTTTGAGGTAAGCATTTGCACACATTGATTCCCATTTTAATTCAATTCTTTGAATATTTTAACTGTTTTTTAGGTTTCCCTATTGGCTATTCAGATATAATTATTTGTGTGGCTTCACTAGAAACTGGAATTTTCCTATTTAAATTTTCACACACTACTTTGAATTAAGATTGTACTTACCAGTGCTGGTGTTGCGGCATGGTTGCTAGGGCCTGTGATGCTGGCATTCCATATGGGTGCAAGTTCATGTCTCAGCTGTCCACTTCTGATCCAGGCCCCTGTTAATGACTTGGGAAAAGCAGTGAAAGATGCTCAAGTACTTGGGCCCCTGCACCCACATGAGAGACCTGGAAGAAGCTTCTGGCTCCTGGCTTTGATCTGGCACAACCCTCACTATATTGGCCATTTGGGTAGTGAACTAGTGGATGGAAGATATCTCTCTGTTCGTCCCTCTCTCTGTGTAAGTCTTACTTTCAAATAATAAATAAATGTTTAAAAAAAAGATTGTACTAGTTCATGCAGAATTGAGAAAGCTTGCCATCATGTCCACTATTTACCCTTCAATACTATTTGTTAGGGTTATCATATTTATCTGCAGGATTATTTTACAAATTCCAGGAGATATTTAAATAGTCATATCTCTAACAGAGAAAGTAAAGGAAATATTATATATTTACTGATATATTCAGTTTTTCTTTTAATAGTGTCCTATCAATTCAAAACGTCTGGGTTTCTTTCTGTGCAATCAAACCCCTTTAACCTAAGAAGTTTCCTTAACATTCTTATTACACAGATCTGCTGTATCAGAGAACTCCTTGGTTTCCTTTCATCTGAAAATGAATTGTTTTCAGTGAAGAACATTCGTGAAGAACACTTCACCAGGATAAAGCTGATAAGTTGCTGTTATTCTTCCAGTAGCTTAGAGATGTTTTCCACTACTATCTGGTCTCCATGGCTCCTGGGAAGACCACAGACATTCATATTATTATTCCTCTGTATGTAACATTGTGTTATTTTTCTCTCTGGCCACTTCCAAGATTTTATTTTTATCTTTCGTTAACTATTATTGTGGTTGGATAATAATTTGGGTGTTCCAAAAGGCCATTGTATTGAAGGCATGGTCAACAAACTCTAGGTCAATTGTCAGTGGATCAGTATCAATGGTTGATGCAAAGAGTAGAGACTTGATCTGATTATGGAAACTGGGAAGTGGGTGGGCCTAGTGGGAGGTCATCAGGTCACTGGGGGGTGGGCTGGACAAGCCTTTGGGAAACAGTTCTCAAAGAAAGGCTGGTTATATAAGGCAAGTGCAAGCTCAGCCTTCTCTCTCTGCTTTCTGGCTCATCATGTGATTGATGCTTCCTCTTCATGTACTTCACCACTCACAGCTCTCATCAGACACCAGGTGAGTGGGGCTGCCTGAAACTGACCGATCAATAGACAGCCACAGGAAGGACAGATATTCCAGGGAGCAGACTATGAGCTGAACACCAACTTCAGTCTACAAGCACCCTTGTCCCTACCCTTGAAAGGCTTTGGAATTAAGTCATATATGCCTGACTCCTTGCTTTGTGCTTTGCAACATACATATAATTTCTACCACTACCCCAGTGTCTATGACTGGCTTGCTGTCATCAGAGGAGTGGACTCAGGTTTGGGGGTTCTAAAACAAATTGGTGACAAGGATGGGACTACAGTCCTGAGTGGGCATCTCAACAAAGGCACATTGGTACTCCCGGGAGCTGCCCTGCATCTACCTGTGTACTTGGTCCCAGGGACGACTTTGTATGCCTGATGTATTGACCAGGCATAGTTGGCCTATGGCACTTTCCAGGGGGAAGAAGCTAGACTTGAATTTGGCTTGAATGTCAAATTACTCTCTTATGCTAATTTGATTTAGCTGTGAGTGGGCCTTGGATTTTTTTTTTTTTTTTGACAGATAGCGTTCCACAGTGAGAGAGAGAGGGAGAGAGAGAGAGAGAGAGAAAGGTCTTCCTTCTGTTGGTTCACTCCCCAAATGGCTGCCCTGGCCACAGTGTTGCACTGATCTGAAGCCAGGAGCCAGATGCCTCTTCCTGTTCTCCCACATGGGTGCAGGGGCCCAAGCACTTGGGCCATCCTCCACTGCCCTCCCGGGGCCACAGCAGAGAGCTGGACTGGAAGAGGAGCAACTGGGACTAGAACCCAGCACCCATATGGGATGCCGGCACCACAGGCGGAAGATTAACTAAGTGAGCCACGGTGCCAGCCCCAGTGAGTGGGCCTTGGATTTAAAGAGATTTCCCTTTTGGAGTTGGAGAGATCACTGCCTTGAGAGGATGCCTTGAAAACTGAAAACAATATTTTGTAACTTGGTTCTTTGTTGATAGCTGCAGCTATAAGTACAAATGGGTAAATTGAGCTTTATTATTACAGCCACCTTGGTTGCAAACCTATAAATAAAAAAAAAATGTTATTTTATTGTACTACTGCTTAGCCACCATACTCCCTGAGATTGAATAAGATATGGCTCCTTAATAAATGTCTGGATTATATCACTGTTTTATTTATAAAAAAGTAAAAATGAGAAGAAATGTCATGTATGCACACTCATATGCTATTATGCCAAAGCTAGTACCCAGAAATGGAATGTATACAAATTAATAATTCAGAAACAATTACATTAATCCAAATGCATGTTGGTTCATATAACTAAAGTAGATCTTTGATAAATAAACTTTATTAAATTTCTTAAAAGAAGATAAGAATTTTTTCATAACTATTAACCTATATTTGTGCCTGAGTTTTCTCACTAGGAAAAGTTATCTTTGTTGGATATTTGAAATTATAAAAGTATAATTTAGGGGCTGTTGTGCTAATTTTTCTGGTAACTATCTAAGGAAACAAAAATTGGGGATTTAATCAAGATAACCCATTGTGTTCTCTGTCGTACTTAACTTTGGTTACCTGGAAAATCGAAATTTAAGATTTTTTATGTTTATTTATTACCAAATATCTAAGTCATCACTTTATAACTTGGACTAAATCTGGTTAAATCACAATGATTAGATGGATGACTATTATTCACAATGATCTGTGCTCTTATGATCAAATACTTTATATCAAGGACATCTGTGACAGGCTTCCTCAGGGCCAAAATTCTAAATAAAATCTTTCAATTTTGACGTTTCCAGTTGCGTTCCTGAAAATCCTTGAATTATGTACCTATTATTTTGTATAGAAAATAGCTAATTAGGCTTTAATAGACTGATTTGGACTATACAGAAAGCATTGTTCAGTTGTACAATAGTGCTAACCTCTAAGTTATATTTACATAGGTATGTTATTGATCTAAATATTTTGAAGAGTATGTCAAATATTTTGAAGTATATATTGCAAATATTTTTAACCTATAATGTCACTGTGTGACTGATAACTTAGCAATGCTCACAGTTGTAAAGGCAACTTCTGGTTCTCAATTTAGAGGCACTTACCCTATTTCTTTAATTTTATAAATATTTATAATATATAAATATGACAGATAACACATATGTAAAACTCTAAGCTAATAATAGTGATTTGGAAAGTAGGAAAAAGATGACATTACAACTTATTTTGTCAATTACTTTAGTTAGGATGTGCTGATTTGTAATAACCCCAAATAAGGACAATTCCTTATATGCTGGGACAGCCCTTGCTTAGCCATGAAAAAGTGAAGTCAAGAACCTGGTACTGGATAATGCTGTCTTCTGGCACCATTTATAAAATTCTTTGTTGCTCCAATATGGCTAAAAGGGCTTTTAATAGTGACTCCTGGTTGTCAGTCACTTCCCTCCCAGCACAGGACCAGATCAGACCAACAATCAGGACAGATCCACCCTCCCAGCACAGGACCAGACCAGACCAACAATCAGGACAAATCCACCCTAGCAATGAAGAACAAAGAGAATCAAGTTACAAGATAATTGATAATCAGTGTTTTCAGAGTTGATCACAAGGGAAAAAATTAAAGTCTCCAAAATCAAGATGAAATCACTTGTATCAACCCTAAACAAAAATAGGTTAAGTGGGAGGTTAGGAAGAAAGAGTTCTTAGATGGGGTTGTGTGATTGTAACTATCACAGATTCTGCCAAAACTGCAGCCTATACAGAGGGCCATGGTTTCAACAGAGAGATGCTAACTAGATGGGATCCTTGCTAGTCTACTGAATGCTAGCCTATATAAATGCAGACACATTTAGAATCCATCAGTCCCTAGATAATAGCTGGTTAGGTAGCTAAGTCACTGTGAGGAGCAGAACTGCCTAACAGACATCCTCAAGTCCCCTTAACTTTATAGCTTTTAAATAGCTGAGTGATATTAGATTACCTAGCAGTTAGAACAAGCAGGGGTATATGCACTTGCCAGTAACATCTCTTGTAATGAGATCAGACAAACCTATCCAACTACATCAGTTTTCTTCCACACCCCCAGACACAGGAGTTTGGTTTTCTTGTCTATTTCTTGGGTCCCTCGCGGAATTAAATCCATATTACCATAACACTGTAAAATGGATCAACAGTCTTAATTTTATTAGTCATTTATGTTACAATAAGATATGCTTATAAATGCTGTAATGTCCTCACAGCTGCCTAAGGTGGCCCTTGTGCCCTTGCTCAAGAAAAATATTGCAGGGCCAGCACTGTGGCACAGCAGATTAAGCTGCCATTCATGATGCTGGCATCACAAAGCGGAGTTTGTCTAGTTCAAGTCCCGGCTGCACTGCTTCTGATCCAGCTTCTTGCTAATACACTGGGGGATGTAGCAAAAGGTGACTCAAGTACTTGTGATACAGACTCTACAGGTTCCCTCTCCTGAGGAGGATAGAAAAAAACACCTGAAAGAAAAAACCACATGTTGGGACTCTCCAGGAGCCTTGAGGGAGGGAGAGGCAGGAGATGGAGGAAACATATACAATGTAATCTTCAAATGTTGTTGAGTCTGCGGAAGACACCTGATTGAGCGCCCTGCACACTTCCAGGTAAGACAGTCTACTCCAGGGTCAGCTCCCTGATTGCTTCTTGTAGCATGCTTCATTAGCATAAATTGTCAGTTCCCTGATTGATTGTTGTTCTGGTCTCCTGATTCCTTGTTCTGCCTGCCTCCTTGATTAAATCTGTACTAACTTTTCAGAAAGGGGCCAATCAGACAGAGCTACTTTGTGTATAAAACAGCCAGCCCTGGCAAGCTTCTATGACAATTCATCCTTTGGAGCTCCCCCCAACCCCAACCCAACTGCAACAGCAGGAGGTTTCTTGCTTTCAATACATCTTGCTTTTCTCACTGTCCCTGTGTTCCTGGAAATTCTTTGACAAGACCCAAGATCGCCCCCATCTTCCCTCAACACTTACACCCTTGTTCAAGTCCAAGTAGAAGATCCAGATGACATTCCTGTGTCCTGGCTTTGGCCTTGTCCAGTCCTGCCTGTTGTGGCCACTTGTGGAGTGAACTAGCAGATGGAAGATTCTCTCTCACTCTCTCTCTCTCTCTCTCTCTCTCTCTCCCTGTGTAAGTGTGTGTGTGTGTATGTGTGTGTTGGGGGGTGTCTCTCTCTCCCTGACACTCTCAAATAAATAAATATACATATAAATGCTTCATATACATGCTCAATAACTCTGGAAGTATTTCTCCAGTCCTCCAGTCCTCCAGGATTTACACACCCAAATTAATGCTATGTCTTAGCCAGGCTAACCCTTAATTGATGGTTCTACTCCCAATTTGGGACTGAAAGTCTCTGGTGGCAAAAACCTCCAATCTTTCTAGTTTATATTACAGGTCTGGGGATATAGTGTGCTCTTGCTTTTACTGTTGCTGTGGAATAATGCTGCACCCGAAAGATAGATTTATGCAGAGATTAACTGGGCCAGACTCTATTATGATGCAGGGAGTCTTTTAAAGCTGGGAATGGAAACTTTTTGAACAACATGCCAATAGTTTCTTCTTCTCTAATCCTGAACAATCCTTCTATGCCACATTTTATCAGGAAGCAGCTATTATGGTCATTGTCCCTATGACTCTCAGGACTGAGGAGTCACAAGAAATGGAGGAGGGAGGGGGTACTGAAACTGAGCCTTCAATGCAGACACAAGATACTGTCAAACCCCTATTCTCATATAGTCTCCCAGCCTCCCTCCATAAACTTAAAGTTTTCTGCTCTGCCTTTACTAAAATTAACTCACTGAATTGAGGGAGTCCTTCACAAAACACATGAGGGCATTTCTCTCTCCTATAGATAACATCTTGAGGTTCAGTCTTGTCTTGGAGGACTTTCCAGGAACCACAGGACTGGAACAAGAAGGAACTACCATCTGACTGACAGAAGCCCACTTTGAGATCTTCAAAATCCCTCAAGAGCATGACAGCACTGGCCAATTAATGGAGAGTCACAGGCACTGCAGATCAACTAAAGAAACACACATGAGCTGGACACATACCTCTCAACCTCAACTTCAATCTTCAAAGACCTTTATCCCTAATCCCTTGATGGGTCTGGAAATTAAATAGCTGCGCAGCTCCTTTCTGTGTGGTTCTCAAGAAGTCCCTGCTGCATTTCACATCCAAATGTCAGTAATTGGTTTGCTGTGCATTGGATAAGGGGACACAGGTTATGGGGGCAGGGTGGTTCTACAATACCCTAGGTTTGAATGAGATCACTCAGCGAGAATACTATAGAGTAAAATAAAAAGAAGGCAGAGAATCAGGTGTTGGAGAATATTATAAGTAACAGGAACTTGTAAAGGAAAGGAACAGTTAAAGAAAGAATGAAAGAGAAAAGTATGTCCTAGAAATCAAAAGAGGAAAAGGTAGGTGTCAGTGTTCAAATGCTACAAAGATACAAAACTAACTCCTATAGCAGGCCAGAATATGCCAGCTCAAAATACGACTGTAGGAGACCAGAATATGCCAGCCCAAAATATTCCTTTTTAGCATAAGTCTCATTTGAGAAACAGCAGATGAGAGAGAAGCTCGGGAAACAGTAGATGTTGCCCTCCTATAAGGGAAATTTACATCTATAGGGAAATCTGCAATTAGAAGGGTATTTCCCTCTCAGTACTGGGAAGAGCAGAGGACTAACTCATCAGTGGCAAAGACAGGAACATATCTGTATAAAACACCTTACTCTTATTCACCTTGTTCTTCCTAGTCACATGCCCTCAACCGGCCTCTCTCACATCTGCTCTCTTTGTTTTAGTTGAACTTGCTTACTATGCTAGAGTTCTACGTCATCTCTTTCGGTATTACTCTTTTTTTTTTTTTTTTTAATTTTATTTTTTGACAGGCAGAGTGGACAGTGAGAGAGAGAGAGACAGAGAGAAAGGTCTTCCTTTGCCGTTGGTTCACCCTCCAATGGCCGCCGCGGACAGCGCGCTGCGGCCGGCGCACCGCGCTGATCCGATGGCAGGAGCCAGGAGCCAGGTGCTTTTCCTGGTCTCCCATGGGGTGCAGGGCCCAAGCACCTGGGCCATCCTCCACTGCACTCCCTGGCCACAGCAGAGAGCTGGCCTGGAAGAGGGGCAACCGGGACAGAATCCGGCACCCCAACCGGGACTAGAACCCGGTGTGCAGGCGCCGCAAGGCGGAGGATTAGCCTAGTGAGCCGCGGCGCCGGCCCTCGGTATTACTCTTTTCATGTGTATCCTCTGTGTATATGTGAGAAATACATATTAATAAAGCTACGTGTATTGCTCTTAATTAGCTGTCTTTTGTTACAGCAATCCAAGCTAAGAACTTAGAAGGATGGAAAGAAAATTTACTTTTCCTCCTCTCCATCCTGAACAGCAAAGTGTCCACTGGGTTTGGAGACAGCACATTAGCATTTTAGTGGAACAAGAACCGGTTCTGACCTGCCTTGTGGACAATCTGTCTCACAGCCACAGCCTGCACTGCACTGCTCCCCAGCAGTGCCCCTTTCATAGTGTGCCACTGGTCCCAGAGTGTGTGATGAAAGAGAATGCTGAGGGATCATTGCTCCATATGGAAACAAAACTCAAAGCACTGGCCTTCTGGATGCAGAGACAATAAGATCTCTCCTATTATGAAAGACAGCCTATTTGATATCCTTTAAAAAATATAATGCTTAAGTTTAGACTGACATGCCAAGTAGACAACAGCATGGATTTTTCTGACCTTTTTACATTTAAAAGAGTGGCAAGATGCCAAAGCTCCAAGTCTACCTAGTTCCATGCAAGTGTGACACAGGCCCCAAGTGCACTTTGAAGATGACAGGTATTTGAGTCAGTGTTACAAGTGCAGAATGAGAGAAGAGAGGATAAAATGAGATAAGGGAAATACTGTGAAGAAAGAAACCTATTAAGTGCCCCTTTCCTCTTCCTGTCGGTAATCAATAATATGAAAATAGCAGCATAGAGAAGATTTCAAGGCATACATTCTACAGAAAAAGTCATAAAAGGGAAGTACAGATACCAAAAGTGATTAAAGGAGAGGGAGACCAACCTTCAGTGCCCAAGTTAGCACTGAGGGATCTTCATAGCAGCATGAAACTTTTCTTTTTTCCCTTTATTGCTATGGAATTGATAAGAACTTGAAAAGGCTTGTAGGAATATAAAAGTCTTTCTTCCTTTTTTCCTTTCTTTTTGAGAATTCTTTTAACCTAAAAAAGATGCATGGAAAACCTACAAATTAATTAGTAAAGTTGAAAAGATGGCTAGGAACAATTGAAATCCTTTCTGTTTCATTAGGTTTTCATTGTTCAAAGTTGTCATTGATTAATGCCAGATTGAGACAGTGAACATGTCTCTCAAATAGCATATATATCAAAAAGTGAATCAAAGAAAAGAGGTAACACTGAATAAGCTTGTTAACAACAAGAAATGAATCAGAGACTCACATGAAAAATGTATCTGCTTATTTTGTACATTGTACTGGGAACTTTGCACCCACAGAACTGAATGTGTAGGGTTACTTGCATGATCAAAACATTCTTCACCAATGTAAACAAAGGACAGATGAACAGAGTTAACTAGACCATTTGCAGGGCCCAGGGAAAACTGAAATCATGCAGCCGCTTGTTCAACCTGTAGGAGAAAACAGTGCCATTAAAAGCATTAAAACAGGAGTAGGCATTTGGACACCTGCAAAATATGTAAGAGAGCATAGTGCTTAAGAAACCCACATCCTATATCAGAGTGCCTGGGTTCAAGCCCCAGCTCTGCTCCCAACTCCAACTACCTGCAAATGCACACCCTGGGAAGCAGCAGGTGATGACTCTTCAGAACAATACTGAATTCGAACCTTCCGGTTTCAGCCTGGCCCACCCCTAGCTTTTACAGGCATTTGGAAACTGATCCAGCAAAAGGGAAGGTCTCTTCCTACCTGTACGTCTGTGTCTGTCTCTGTCTCTCTGTGTCTCTGCCTTTCTACCTTTCAAAAAAAATACACAGAGGGCCAGGCATTATGGTGTAGTGGGTTAAGTCACAATTCCAGACACCTGCATCCTTTATGGGAGTGCCAGTGTGGGTCCCTACTCCTCTGTTTTTGATCCAACTTTCTGTTTATGTACCTGTTAAGGCAACAGATTATGGTCACATGAGAGACCCAGATGGAGTTCCAGGCTCCTGCCTTCAGCCTAGCTGAGCCTCAGCAATTGCCAGCATTTGGGAAATAAACCAGTGGATGGAAGATTTCTTTCTCTGTCTTTCTCATTATTGCTCTCTTTCTTTCTCTTCCTTTCTGACACTGTCGTTCAAATAAATAAATCTTTAGTAATAAGTAAACATTTTTGCCAAAAAAAAGTCCTAAAATACATTTTCCCTTTCTTTTGTAGTCTTTCTCTTGAACATCACCTTAATTTGTCATCAGGTGAGCAGGTGTTTCCCGGTACAGACTGGCAAGATGCCTAATTAGCTGTAATATCCTGGCTACCTAGGAACCCCATGAGGACTCAAAATCAAGCAAACCGATTCCCAGGTCAGTACTCAGTTCCCATTACCTTTCTGTCTGAGAAGAGCTGTCAGACTGCGAAGGAAAAGAGTGCATGTGTCTGTCCTTTGGGTGAGTCCTGTGTAATCCTAGACTCAGCAAAAGCCAGTGAATTGTGGAGCATCTAATACATTAGTGCCAGGGTTGAAGAAACATGACGATCAGAGTCAGGAGGAGTGACTGAGTACAGCCTCCCTGTGGGATACAGGCTTTGAGGAAGGATTTGGAGTGAATGTTAAGCAGAGGCCAAGCTCCTGTGCAGAAGAAATGTCTTCTCCAAGCAAATCAATGGAGCTTGAGCAGAATGAGGCTGGGAAGGCCCCCATTTGCATGCTGCAGAAGAGTCAGCTGAAGGTGCTGTGTATGGCACAAACTAATTCAATTTTCCTACCAATCTGCTGACAGCAGTTTCATCCTGCATCCTATAGTTGGTAAAGTCGGTGATTTCTTCCCACAGATTGTTGTGCTAGGATCCAAGCTTCCCACAGACATGCATGCTTTCCTGTGTGTTTAAACATACACAGAGCATGTTTCCAAACTGATGGTTCCATTAGTTTGGTTAGTTTTTAAGAAAACAGAAATTCACTGAAAAATACCAAAGTAGATGATAAATGAATTAAAGAAAGATTTAGGTGTTCTAAATTGCTCACTATTGAAAACTGTTCAAACCATTTCTTATCAGTTACTATATGTCCTAATTTTACTTCCTGACACCCCAGTGAAAACAGAACATCTCTTTTTAACTCCACAACTTCTTGGTTGTTCAATGTTTCTTAATTTGTTTTATTTGACAGAATCTGTAATCAAATTTTTAACATAAACTATCTCAGAGTCACTCATTTGGTGCCACTCTTATAAGAAGGAAAGGCTGTCAAATAATGAAAGAAACTTATTAAATATTCCCATAATCCCTTTTTTAAAATGTTACTTAGGGGCCAGCGCTGTGGTGTAGTAGGCAAAGCCTCTGCCTGTGGCGCCGGCATCCCATATGGGTACCAGCTTGTGGCCTGGCTGCTCCTCTTCCCATTCAGATCTCCATCTATGGCCTGGGAAAACAGTGGAAGATGGCATAAGTGCTTGGCCCCTGCAACCACATGGGAGACCTGGAAGAAGTTCCTGGTTCCTGGTCCCTGGTTCCTGGATTTGCCTGGCTCTGGCCATTGCATCCATTTGGGGAGTGAACCAGTGGGTGGAAGATCTTTCTCTTTCTCTCTCTCTTTTCTCTGTCTTTAGCTCTCTCTCTCAGATAAATAAATAAAAAATCTTTATAAAAAATTTACGTATTTACTTGAGCAGGGGAGAGAGAGAAAAGGAGAAAGAATCCAAATGCTGGATCTCTTCCCAAGTGCCTACAATGGCTTGGAACAGGGCCAAGGCCAAAGCTGGGAACCAGAAACACAGTCCATATATCCCACATGGATAGCAGGACATAATCTACATTAACCTTCACTGCCACCTCTCAGGGTCTACATTAGTAGGAAGCTAGAATCAGGAGCTGGAGCTAGGCATTGAATCCAGGTACTCCAATGCAGGTTGTGGCCATCTTAACCACTCAGCTAAACACCTGCCCCATTCTAAAATTTCCTATCATTTGGACGTTAAGTCCCAACATCTTACTCACCTTGAAAGAATACATACAACATAAACATAAGTAAAATGAAACCCTCGTGAATTTCCTGAGGTGAACAGAAAATCATAGCCACACTATGGTATACACTACAACTTTCCTTTCTTCCCTCCTGATATTTTCTTAGACAAAACTCATTCCATTAGCTCCCTCTATTCTCTGATATTAGAAACACAATGGCATGTATTGCCAAAAATAATATATAAAACCCTTGATGATAGAAAATAACCTAGCAAAAAACTAAAATACCTTGGAATAAATTTAACCAAGGTTGTCAAATATCTCTATGAAGAAAATAACAAAACATTAAAGAAAGAAATAGAAGACACAAAAAATGGAAAAATCTTGCATGTTCATGGATTGGAAGAATCAATATCATCAAAATGTCCAAATTACCAAAAACAATTTACAGATACATTGTGATCCCATTCAAAATACCAAGGAAATTTTTTTCAGGTCTATAAAAAACAATGCTAAAATTCATATGGAAACACAAGAGACCCTGTAGAGCTGAAGCAATCTTACACAACAAAAACAAAGCCAGAGGAATCACAATATCTGATTTCAAAACATACTATAGGGGCAGTTATAATCAAAACAGCCTGTTACTGGCACATAAACAAATGAGCAAATGGAACCAAATAGAAACTTCAGAAATCAATTCACACATCTACAACCAACTTATCTTTGACAAAAGAGCACAAATCAATCCCTGAGCAAGAACAATCTCTTCTACAAACGGTGTTGGAAAAACTGGGTCTTTATATGCAGAAATATGAAACAAAACCACTACCTTATGCTTTACATAAAAATCCACAAAAATGGATCAAAGATCTAAATCACAACCTGATACCATGAAATTACTAGAGAACATTGGGGAAACTGCATGTGGAAGACTCACATGCAGTCAAAGCCAACATTGACAAATGGGATTACATCAAGCAGAGGAACAACTTCTGCACTGCGAATAAAACACTGAGGAAAGTGAAGAGGTAACCAACAGAATGGAATAATTATTTGAAAACTATGCAGCTGATGAAAGATTTATATCCAGAATTTATAAAGAGCTCAAGAAATTCAACAATAACAAAACAAACAATCCAGTTAAGAAATTGGCAAATGACTTGAACAGGTATTTTTCAAAAGATGAAATTCAAATGGCTAACAGATACATGAAAAAATGCTCAGGATCATCAGCCATCAGGCAAATGCAAATTTATTTACCCAATCTATTTCAAGCTTGCATTTTTCAGGAAAAATTCTTGAGGAATAATAGTGTTTTGTTTTTGTTTTTTCGTCATACTGTTTGTTGAACTCTTTAGTGTAGGTTCAATCTTATAACTACAATGTTAACTGAAAATGTATCTTTGTAAAAAATAAGAATGGGAATAGGAGAGGGAGAAGGAAGAAGGGTAGGGGTGTAGAAGCGAGGGAGGTTAGGGTAGTAAGAATCACTATGTTCCTAAATTTGTATATATGAAATGCATGAAGTTTATATACCTCAAGTGAAATTTTAAAAAATATTAGCAGTCTTTTTAAAAAAATAAAACACACTAGAAGATGATTTGTGCACCAAGAAATTATCTGGGGAGACAGAGTGAAACATGAACTCCTTGAAGGAAAACTCCTTTCTACTGGGAAAACAGGAGAAAGAACACAAGTCAGTGCTGTGATATTAGACAAAGAGCTAGCACCCTTCAGAATTTTTCCTGAAAAATGCAAGCTTGAAAGAGATTGGGTAAATAAATGGTGAGATTAAGATAGTGGAAGGGTTCATTTTCTACCATCGCTATCAGTGGGAATTTAAGCATGACACAGTGTTTTTTGCAGCTCTCTTTTTAAGAAGGCAAATAATCAAATCAAATCATAGAAACACTAAATATGCAGATTTTTCACCTGAGTCACTCAAGCAGGTAGCAAGATGATCCATTCCACCACTACATAAGTGGATTGCCAGAAACAAAACTGCCTCCTTGGCCCTGTGATGCCTCATTTTTTTAATACTTAGTGCAGCAGTTCTTGTATCTCAATCTGTTTATAACAATACAACTATAAATAACAAGGTCTCCCTCAGGCATCCTGCAAACAATAAAAAGAAGTTTCCAAGAAGAATCACACTAAAAGTCAATGAACTATATTAATACAAAATAAAAACAAAGTTGTTGCCTAGCAATTTGATAGTTTAGAGTATAGGTTCATTGAAAACCATTAACTAGAAGAGATTTTTATGTTACCCCAGGAAATCTGCTTTTCTTTGAGCTTTAAATGAATGAAACGGTTTTATTAAAATCCTATGAAAAGAGACATAATCCTCTACCTCCAAAGAGGGAAAATTAAATGAAACAAAATTTGTTTATAATGAGTCTCTGGCTAATTCTAAGTAATGCCAGCTCTACAGTAGAGATTTATCATGTCTATAGCAATGTTTTGCAAAATGTGTCCACAGACCACCTGTTAAATGCAGAATCCTACTGTTAAAGAAAAAAAAAGTAAAGACCACAGTTTATATACACCCCAAGGCTAAATACCCATGACCACATAATCAAAATTTAAGGCGGCCTGATTTCCTTGAAATATTATCTCTAATCATAAACATAATCAATTTATTCCCTTGCCAGCATGATTCTGTGAAATTAAACCAATTAGCTATAGAAAAATCAGCTTAAAAACTTTGTCTTAAAAAGAACATTAACATGTAAAATCCAGTCATGAAAAAGTCAGAATAAGTCCTCCTTTATGCTTTATATATTGTGCTATAACTGCTGTAAGGTAAGGTTCTTTCCTCTGGGTTTGCAATTTCCTGATCTCAATACATACTTTCCACATGACCATAAACTTTTCCTAAATTGATCTGATTTTATTTTTGAATTGTTTTCCACACAGATCTATTAAATCAGAATATCAGGAAGTAGAGAGATCTGCCTATTGGGGAGATCAACATACTGAAAGTTAAGAACCACTATAGTGTTTACTGATTAGCTTTCTGGATTGTGCGATGAAATAGTGAATCACATTACCAAAATGAATAAATGCAAAAATCCTTTAAGGATTTTTTTTAAGGAGCCACTTTGTCCTCATTATGCTCTTCTGCAGGTTAAAAAATATCAAATCTCTCTAGTGTCAGTTGCTTGTCAAAGCACTTGGAACAATATTTAGTAAGAAACTTCAAAATTCTGTACTTTAGAATCTTGCCAAAGAATACAGCATTGAGTTTTATATTATTCATATCAAAAGCTCAATTATAGGGGCCGGCACTGTGACACAGTAGGTTAATGCCTTGGCCTGAAGCACCGGCATCCTATTCGGGCACCGGTTTGAGACCCAACTGCTCCACTTCTGATCCAGCTCTATGCTGTGGCCTGGGAAAGCAATGAAAAATGGCCCAAGAACTTGGGCCCCTGCACCTCCATGGGAGACCTGGAAGAAGCTCCTGCCTCCTGGCTTCAGATCAGCTCAGCTCCAGCTATTGCGGCCAACTGGGGAGTGAACCATCGGATGGAAGACCTCTCTCTCTCTGCCTCTCCTCTCTCTGTGTAACTCTTTCAAATATAAATAAATCCTTTAAAAAAAAAAAAAGCTCAATTATAGAGTTTTTATGGAGTGTTAACTGAAGGATATTCACTTCATTTCCTCCTTCCATGAGACCACTACCAGGCAGTGGTTAGACTTAGCCTCCGCTGTCTCAGCCGCTCCTATGACAGCTGAACCACTTTTACAGAACTTTGATTGTTTGGTAGTGTGTTACCAGCAATCTTTCTCCGAACATATTATGGCAGCATATGGTCAAGGACTTTGTTCAGTATATCACGGGGTATATCCTATAAAAAGAGTCACATTTGCTTACCAAGGACAAAATTGGCTCTTCTTTAACCATACATGATCTTCTGACTCTTTGTTTTGGCTATTTGGAAACTAAGAGCCATATTTCCAGCATATCCCAGAAAGTATGAAGCATCTAATATTTGGAATTTTATAATAAACCTTAACTCTATCCTACTCTATGCCCCTTTATTTTCTTTTTGATTTCTATTCTTCACCTACTTCAATTCTTTTCTATTTTTTTCACTATTTTAACTCTGATATTTCCTAAATCATTTTTGGAACAATGAGGGCTATATATAAACAATGATTACATAAATGACCCAGATCTGCAGTCATAACTATTCAATACCCCACTGAGTATAATCTTTAATGTACAAATGATATTTATGACCTTACAAGCCCTGCCATACAAATTTAACATTTGATATTACATATTAATAGTATCAGAAAAAATAGTCAGTAAAATAAATTGTTTAAAGTATGCAGTTCTCAGTAAAGAATATGTAGAACAGTACGCAGCTAGAATAAATTGCATTTCTAGGAATAGGCAAAATAGAAACTTTCCATCATGTATCTTTTTTTGTCAACACAGGCAAGCATCTACTGCTTGCCCTGGTCCCAGTTTCCATCTCGAATCATATGAATGAACAAGCTACAATAAATCCTGAGAGTGATTTAGGGACTTAGGTTCAGCTTTTGCTTCATATTTCTTCTGATAAAAGTGTTTTTAAAAGTATAATCTTTAGTGCCAAGAAATCAATTAACTTAAAGAATTGCCAACCTTGCCAATAACGGGTACTATGAATGGAACCCTTTTGCACAGGAGGTGAATAAATGTGATGAGCAAACACATTCCGCTAAATCCAACCCTGAGAGAAGTTGGTTCTCCGCAGTGAGGCTCTTAGAGAGATGAAACAGCATTGAAGGAAAAGGTGTGTGAGTCATCATATAAAGTCTTCCAAGTAGCACTAACCCACAGAAGACTTTTTGTTTGTCCAAAGGCACAAAAATCTGTGGTGTCCCATCCGATCTCAGCATTTCAGGGTACAATGAGGCTCTCTGCCCAAGACAGCCTTCTTTCTGATAAAATGAGGGGTATGCAAATCGTGATAACAGTAGAAACGAAAGTGACAACCCAGATATGAGTACTGCAAGGGAACTGCCGTATATGCATAAGCTTTTAAAGTAGAGGTGGTACAAATAGTGAAATCGACATTCCCATGCCACTTTTTCATTAATGTTGATGCTTCCTAAGACCAGTCCGGCTCACAGAGAGAATCTCATTTGTGATCTAGGGTAGTGGTTTAGCAAGCTCCAGCCTATGGGCTATATTTAATCTGCTACGTATTTTTGAAACACAAATTTTATTGGGTTGCATCCTGAAGATGCATGCATGCTTCTTGTCCATTGTTGCTTTCACACAGCAAGAGCAGAGTTGAGTGGCTGACATGGAGATGGTCTGATTCACACAGCCCAAGGTATTTTCTAGTTGGCCACTCAGAAAACTTTGATGGCACCTGATTTAAAGCTTTTAGGAGTTCCCACTTGTGCTTCTTTTTGAACCAAAGCTTTAACAATCCTCTCAAAAAGCATTTTCAGGGGGAAAAACAGTTGTGTTTGTATCCCTGGCAATACCACTTTTTCAAATGAGAGTTTCCAGTGTTAAACTTGTTCAGAATTTTTACATTAACATTTCCTAGTGTTCTAATATTTAGCATTAATGATGAAGAATTTGCAGGGACTTGAGTTGCTGTGGAAAGAATTTGTCTTTCCTCCATATTAACACTTAAAATTTGATTCTTATCCTCATTTCAGGATTTATTATTATCAATCCAAATGCATCATAAGCATGCATTTCAACCTTTAGTTTACAAGCTACTATGGTACAGCTGTAGTTCAAGTGTGTCATTCAAAATTTCATGTGCTGGGAGCTTGGATCCTAGGGTGGTGATTTGGTGAAGTGGTGTGACCTTTAAGAGGCAGGGTGTAGTGAGAGACCCTTAGATGGGAAAACTGCCCTCCCAAGAGGAAGTTGTTCCAAAAGCCCAAGCCTGGCTGCTTCTTCCAGGATGTAACCCCTTATTCTCACACACTATCCTCCTGCTGTAACACAGACAAGAGGGCCCTCCCCAGAACTGAGCGAACGCTGGCGCCAGCACCACACCTTTCAGCTTTCAGAACGGTGAGCAAAAAAAACCAACCTCTTTTATTGTGTGAGTCTGCTTCAGACATTTCAATAAAGTGATAAGAAAAGGACTAACACACAGTTTTTCTTGTTTTCACAAAATTTGCAGCTATTATTTTGGACAGAGTGATTTTTTTTAAATTTCCTTTTCTTCTCATCTTGAGAATATACATTGATGTGGCCTGTTATTGCTCTTCTGTCTTTCCTGTTTCTTAGCTCATCCTTCATACTTTTTCCTTTCTTTTTTTTTTTTTTTTTTTTTTTTTTTTTTTTTTTTTTTTTGGCCAGGCAGAGTTTAGACAGTGAGAGAGAGAGACAGAGAGAAAGGTCTTCCTTCCGTTGGTTCACCCCCCCAAATAGCCGCCATGGCCGGCGCTGCGCAGATCCGAAGCCAGAAGCCGGGTACCTCTTCCTGATCTCCCATGCGGGTGCAGGGACCCAAGCACTCAGGCCATCCTCCGCAGCCCTCCTGAGCCACAACAGAGAGCCGGACTGGAAGAGGAGCAACCGGGACTAGAACCCGGGGGCCAGCACCGCAGGCAAAGGATTAACCAAGTGAGCCACGGCGCCAACCCATCCTTCATACTTTTTAATATCAATATAGCTTCATGTTTCATTCAAGTTACCTCACCCCCATCATTTAATTCTTTGAATCCTCTCTTGTACAGATTAGAATTTAGTCAGAAATTGAATCCTTATTTCAGATATGCATTTTCCATCACCTGGGATAATTAACTTTTATATATTTTTTCTTCATTTCTGGTTTGTCCTTTATCTTATTTACCTGAAAGGCACCCACTGTTTGACCACTACCCCTAAATGCCTACAAGAGCAGGTGCTGGGCCAGTCCAAGGCCAGGATCCAAGAACTCAGGCTTTTTCCCTCACAAGAGTGATAGAAACCCAAGTATTTGAACCATCACGTATTGCTTCCCAGGGTACACCTTAGCAGGAATACAGAACTGTATTGGGCTGCGACTCAGACCCAGGAACTCTGATAGCAGATACAGGCACCCCAAGAGTCTTAACTGCCAGGCCAAATAGCTGCCCCTTTCTTCATTTTTGTTTTCAGTTGTTCCTTTTTATAGATGGCATTTCTTCTAAAATACTTCTGAAATTAGTAATAAAACATGTATAAGTGATTTCAGACTGCTGTTTTCTATGAATCGAGTATTTCCCCGTGAGCTGATTCAGTAGCTGTCTTCCCTGGCTTCACCTGCACGCTTTGGAAAACTGGTTTGTGGGTTCATCTCAAGCAGGGGTTTTCTAGGTGTTGCTTCTGATTTTTTGTTGTTTTATTCATTTTCCACATACCCATTATTGCCAATTCTGGCCACTTGGAGCTACTGATCTACAGTGAGCTGAGGGATACATCCCCAGTCACAGAGGTAACCACATGGAGGGACAATAGTAATAACCATAAAGCTTATCACATTTTTCTCAATTTCCATCAGTGTTCAACTTTAGGAAATTATCAATCACAACTTTCTTTCTGACTTACTTGAGAAACTAGTTTCACACTGCAAACCTAACTCCAGTCCCGTCTTCTGTTTGGGGTTTAGTTAGACATTATTATCCCATAGGAGATAAAGTGCTCCCAGTTCCAGACTCCAAGCCTTGCTTTTAATTTTTCTTCTGTTTCTAGCCTAATGATATATCTGTATTCTTTTCAAGCACTGACATATATATTTCAATTTTCAGTGTTTAAGCTACGACAGCTATGCCTTTGTTGCAACCATTACAATGGAAGAGGTGTTCAAACCACACACTTTACTATGTGATTTGGAGAAGACAGGAGAGTGAACACTGAAATGAAAGAGATAATTAGACTGATGAAGCACAGGCTCGGAGTGAAATACACCTGTGGTACAAGACCTTTCAAAGTCATTTAACAATGTATAGTTTATATATAAATCACAGTATAAATTAAGTTTAATGAAGTGCTCATTTCATTAACAAGATCAAATTGTTCTATAGTCATCAGTACTCTTATGAATGTCGATAGGTTTTATTAAGTGATTATTACATTGCATAATAGTTTGAGTATCACAGAAAGGCCCATGTATTAAATGTTTGAGTCCGCCAAGTTTTAAACTAATAATTAATAGCTTCATGTTAGTGGTCAATGGGAGACCTGAGATAGTTATGGTATCTAGAAGGTAGGCCAAGGGAGAGATCTCTGGGTCACGCCCTCAGAAGAGAGTTCTCAGTGTTGTTTTTATAAGCTGAGCTCTACCTCGCTATTCTCTCTGCTCCTTAGGTCATTTTATGAGCTCCCTTCACAGGATTGCCACAGTCCACTGCATCACATGGATTCTACAACCCCTCACAAGCCAGATCTAACAGGACCACCTCATCTTGGACTGTAAATATTCAATAGTGAGCTGACATCCCACTCCTTGGAATTTACCCAAAGGAAATGAAATTGGCAAACAAAAAAGCAGTCTGCACATTAATGTTTATTGCAGCTAAATTCACAATAGCTAAGACCTGGAACCAACCCAAATGCCCATCAACAGTAGACTGGATAAAGAAATTATGGGACATGTACTCTATAGAATACTATACAGCAGTCAAAAACAATGAAATCCAGTCATTTGCAACAAGATGGAGGAATTTGGAAAACATCATGCTGAGTGAATTAAGCCAGTCCCAAAGGGACAAATATCATATGTTCTCCCTGATTGGCGACAACTAACTGAGCACCAAAGGGGAAACTTGTTGAAGTGAAATGGACACTATGAGAAACAGTGACTTGATCAGCTCTTGTCCTGACGGTTGATGTACAATGTAATACTTTATCCATTTTAGTATTTTTTTTGTTCTAGTACCATTGGTTGAACTCTGTAATTAACACACAATTATTCTTAGGTGTTTAAATTTTAACTGAAAAGTGATCCCTGTTATGAATTTGGAAAACATTCTGTTGAGTGAAATAAGCCAATCCCAAAGGGACAAATACCACTTGTTTTCCTTGATAGGTGACAACTAACTGAGCACCAAAGAGGAAACCTGTTAAAGTGAAATGAACACTATGAGAAATGGTGACTTGATCAGCCCTCACCCTGACTGTTGATGAGCAGCTTAATATGTTATCCCTCTTAGTATTTTTTTTGTTTGTACTACTTAATACTTTTGGTTGAATACTGTAATCAATACACAAGTCTTCTTAAGTGCTAAAACTTAACTGAAAAGTGATCACTGTTAAATATAAGAGGGGGAATAAGAGAGGGAAGAGATGTGCAATTCGGGACATGCTCAAGCTGACTTACCTCAAACAGTAGAGTTAGAAACATACCAGGGGATTCGAATTCAATCCCATCGAGGTGGCATGTACCAATGCCATCTCACTAGTCCAAGTGATCAATTTCTGTTCACAATTGATCGTAATGATAGGACTAAGAACCAAAGGGATCACATAAACAAGAATAGTGTCTACTTAATATGACTGGTTTAATTCTGTAATTAATACACAGTTATTCGTAAGTGTTGAAAATTAACTGAAATGTGATCCATGTCAAACATAAGAGTGGGAATAAGAGAGGGAAGAGATGTATAATTTGGGACATGCTCAAGCTGACTTGCCCCAAATGGTAGAGTTAGAAACATACCAGGGGACTCCAATTTAATCCCATCAAGGTGGCATGTACCAATGCCATCTCACTAGTCCAAGTGATCAATTTCAGTTCACAATTGATCATAATGAAAGGACTAAGAGTCAAAGGGAGCACATAAACAAGTCTAGTACCTGCTAACACTAACCGATAGAATAAATAAAGGGGAGAATGATCCAACATGGGAAGTGAGATACTCAGCAGACTCATAGAATGGCAGATGTCCTAAATAGCACTCTGGCCTCAGAATCAGCCCTAAAGGCATTCCGATCTGGCTGAAAAGCCCATGAGAGTATTTCAGGCATGGAAAGCCAAGACACTCTGGCAAAAGATCTCTGTGAGTGAGATCCCAGTGGAAAGAACAGGTCTTCAAAGAAGGAGGTACCTTTCTCTGAAGGGAGGAGAGAACCTCCACTTTGACTATGACCTTGTCTAAACAAGATAAGAGTCGAAGAACTCAGAGGGCTTCCATAGCCTTGGAAACTCATGACTGGTGCATAGGGAAATTACTGATGCCATAGACAGGAGTGTCAATTGGTAAAGTCAACAACAGGAGTCACTGTGCACTTACTCCTCATGTAGGATCTCTGTCCTTAATGTGCTGTGCATTGAGATTTAATGCTATAACGAGTACTCAAACAATATATTTCACTTTGTGTTTCTATGGGGGTGCAAACTGTTGAAATCTTTACTTAATGCATACTAAACTGATCTTCTGTAAAAAAAAAAAAAAAAGAAATTATCAATTCCCAACTTGACTCTCACTGGGATTAAACATGACAATAGGTCTGATCTGATTTCATGATCATTTAAAAAAAATCATCTATTATTTTTCACTTTATGTTTCTGTGTGGGAGCAAACTGTTGAAATCCTTACTTAAGGTATACTAAGCTGATCTTCTGTATATTAAGATAATCGAAAATGAATCTTGATGTGAATGGAAGGGGAGAGGGAGTGGGAAAGGGGAGGGTTGTGGGTGGGAGGGACGGTATGGGGGTAAGCCATTGTAATCCATAAATCGTACCTTGGAAATTTATATTCATTAAATAAAAGTTAAAAAAAAAAGGCCTATTCCATGAAATAGTCACGGAAAAGTTCCCCAATTTGGAGAAAGAAAGGGATGTCCAAGTATTCAAGGCATATAGAACTCCTAATAGACATTGTAGTCAATTTTTCCACAGTAAAACATAAAGAAAAGATTCTAGAATGTGCATGAAAGAAACACCATATCATGTTCAGAGGATCTCCAATTAGACTCACAGCTAACTTCTCATCAGAAACACTCCACGCTACGAGAGAATGGCAAGACACAGTCCAAGTCTTGAGAGAAAAAAACCAGTTGCCACGGGATACTGTACCCTGAAAAGCTTTGTTTTATGAATGAAGGTGGAAAAAAAGACCTTCCATGACAAATAGAAATTGAAAAAATGTGTAGACACTTGTTCAGTCTTACAAATGATGCTTCAGAATGTGCTACACACAGAAACACAGAAAGACAGACATCCTTAGGAAAGAATATAAAGGCAGAAAATCTCCCATTAAAAATGCAAATGAAATCCAAAGCAAATGATAGGAATATTTATGGGAAAATGGCAGGGCCAAGCTGTTACTTATCAATAATAACCTTGAATATAAATGCCTTAAATCCTACAATTAAAAGATACACACTGGGGCTAGCATTGTGGTGTAGTGGGTAAAGCTGCTACCTACAGAGCTGGCATCCCATATGGGTGCCAGTTCAAGCCCTAGCTGTTCCACTTCCAATCCAGTTCCCTGCTAAAACACATAGGAAGGCAGTGGATGATGGACAAAGGCCTTGGGCCCCTGCATTCCCATGGGAGACCTGAAAGATGCTCCTGCTTCCGGGACATTTGGGGAATGAACCAGCAGATGGAAGATCTGTGTGTCTTTCTCTCTCTAGCTCGCTCTCTCTAACTCGGCCTTTCAAATAAATAAATAAATCCTTTTAAGAAAAATGAAACAGACTTGCTGAATGGATTAAAAAACAAGACCCATCTATTTGCTTCCTATAAGAAACACACCTCACAATGATACATGCAAACTGAAAGTGAAAGGATATAAGAAAGACATTCCATAAGCAATAGAAGATGGCCCAAGTCCTTAGGCCCCTGTAACCACATGGAAGACCAGGAAGAAGCTTCTGGTTCCTGGCTTCGAATCAGCACAGCTCCAGCTGTTGCAGCCATTTGGGGAGTGAACCAACGAAGGAAGACCTTTCCCTCTGTCTCTCCCTCTCACTTTGTGTAACTCTACCTCTCAAACAAATAAATAAAATCTGTAAAAAAATTCCATGTTAAGTGAAAGCAGAAACAATTGGTGTAGTCATCCTAATAACAGACAAAATAGACTTTAACAACAACAACAACAAAAAACTGTTGGAAGATACAAAGAAGGGCATTATATAATAATTATGGATCAATATGGGATCAATTCAACAGGGATATGTGACTATAATAAAGTATATACACTCAATGTCTGCATCAAGAAATTGGAAAACGGGGCAGGCACTTTGGCACAGTAGGTTAATTCTTGGCCTGCGGTGCTGGTATCCCATACAGGTGCCTGTTCTAGTCCCGGCTGCTCCTCTTCCACTCCAGCTTTCTTCTATGGCCTGGGAAAGCAGAGTTGGGCCCCTGCACTCACGTGGAAGACTTGGAAGAAGATCCTGGCTCCTGACTTCCAATCAACTCAGCTACGGCCATCGAGGCCATTAGGAGAGTGAACCAGCTGATAGAAGACCTTTGTCTCTGTCTCTCCTTCTCACTGTCTGTAACTCGACTTCTCAAATAAATAAATAAATATTAAAAAAAAGAAATTGGAAAGGTACTAAATGAGCTATCAAGGCATCTCAAGGACCTAGAAAAACAACAAATCAAACCCAAAATTAGTAGCAGGAAAAAAATAATTAATTTAGAGAATAAACAAAATTGAAACAAAAAAATAAAAAATATCTGTGAAACGAGGAGCTGGTTTTTTGAAAAAATAAACAAAACTAACGCACCATGGATTGGAATAAGTAATATCACTGAAATGTCTATATTGCTGAAAGCAATTTACAGATTCAGTGCAATCCCAATCAAAATATCAATGACATTCTTCTTAGATAAAGAAAAAGTGATGCTAAAATGCAAATGGAAGCACAGGAGGCCCTGAATAGTTAAATCAATATTATACAACAAAAATAAAGCCAGAGGCATCACAATACCTATTTCAAGACATACTTAAGGGCTGTTATAATCAAAACAGCCCAGTACTGGCAAAAAACAAACAAACAAAAACAGATGGGTAGACCAATGGAACAGAATAGAGACTCCAGAAATCAATCCATGCATCTACAAACAACTTATCTTTGAAAAGGGAGCTAAAATCAATCCCTGGAGCAAGGTTAGTCTCTTTTACAAATGGTGCTGAGAAAACCAGACCTCCACACACAGAAATATGAAGCAAGACCACTACCTTATGCCTTACACAAAAAAAAAATCTACCCAAACAGATCAAAGACCTAAATCTACAACCTGACACCATAAAATTATTAGAAAACATTGGGGAAACCCTGCAAGATATTGACATAGGCAAAAACTTCTTGGAAAAGACTCCAGAAGAACAGGCAATTAGAGCCAAAATGGACAAATGGAATTACCTCAAATTGAGAAGTTTCTACACTACAAAAGAAACACTCAGCAAAGTGAAGAGGCAATGGACAGAATGGGAGAAAATTTGCAAAGTATGCACCTGATAAAGGATTAATATCCAGAATCTATAAAGACCTTAAGAAACTCAATGACAACAAAACAAACAATCCAGTGAAGAAATGGGGCAAAGGACTTAAACAGGTATTTTTCAAAGATAAAATCAAATGGCCAACAGACACATGAAAAAATGCTCAGGATCACTAGCCGTCAGGGAAATGCAAATCAAAACCACCATGAGGTTTCACCTGACCCCAGTTAGAATAGCTCTCATACAGAAATCAACAAACAATAAATGCTGGTGAGGATATGGGTGAAAAAAAAAATACCCTAATCCACAGTTGTGGGAATGTAAACTGTTGCAGCCATTGTGGAAGACAGTATGGAGATACCTCAGAAAACTGAAAACAGATATACCAATTGACCCAGCTATCTCATTCCTGGGGATTTACCCAAGGAAAATGAAATCAGAATATGCAGGAGTTATCTGTACCTCCCTTGTATATTGTAGCTCAATTCACAGTAGCTAAGATATGCAATTAACCAAGATATCCATCAACTGATGACTTGACAAAGAAATTATGGTATATATATATATATATGCATAAATTATATATATGGTGTATATATATATATATATATATATAAAAATGGATGAAACTGGAAACCATTATACTTAGTGAAATAAGCCAGTCCCAGAAAAACAAACATGTATTTTCCTTGATCTGTAGTAATTAATAGAGTACCACAAATATCAAGTATAGGAATAAAATTGACATTTTGAAATTTGATAATTGTTTACTTCCCTTGTCTCTACTGTTGAGAAATAGTGTTTTTTTTCTTCTAACTATTTGTTGAACTCTTTACTTAATCTTATGAGTAGGGTTAATCTTATGAGTAGAAAGTAAACTGAAAGTAGGTCATTTTAAAAATTAAGAGAGGGTAAAAGAGAGGAAGGAGGAGGAAGGATGGGAGTGTGGGTGGGAAGTAGGGTAGGGTGGCAAGTAACACTATGTTCCTAAATCTGTATATATTAAATATATGTAATTTGTTTACCTTAAGTAATTTTTAAAGTCTATATTTTGAAAAAAAAGAATGAAAAAGGTTATTAGGACAATGATGACAACTATAAACTTTTGTTCCTATGATATTTGCTTCTTCTGGGCTGGTGCCTTAATTGGATAGATCGTTTAATCTGGTGTATCATGTGAATGGATAAAACCTTTAGCTTCTCTAGACTTCGGTTTTCTTCCTGATCGAATGAAGATGTTTGTACCACATTATTTAACTTGGTAACCTATTAATTCTTAACACTACATCCCTATTCAGGTAACCTAAAGAAAACAGCTTCATATATTTAGAAAAATATTGACAGAAATCATGTTAGACAATTAAAAATTAATATTTGCTCTAATAGTATCACATTTTAATACTCAGTAAATCTGATATGTTTATAGAATCTGATCAACTTCAGTAAGTAAACATAAAGAACAAATTACAATGAATGAAATTACAAAAGAGGTATTCAATTTTATTACTTATTAGGGACATCAAAGTTAAACTACAATGTGGTACCAACCAGAAATATTAAAGTAGGAATGATGCAGAATGCCAAGTGTTGATGTGGCTCCTACACGGTGCAGGAAGTACAAATTTTACAACCCCTAGGAGAAATCATTTGCCTTTGTCTTCTAAGGAAGAACGTATACATATTTTGAGATGCAAAAACTCCACTCTTGGTCTATACTGAAGAGAAATGCTTATGTAATTTACCAAAGTCATGTACTAAAATACACACAGACCTACTGTTCATAATGGATCCAAACCATCTAAATGTGCTTTAACAGTAGAGTAGATAAATAAATCATGGCACAGTCACATGGAATATTATGTAATGATGAGAAACAACACTGTAATTACTCATAATAACATGAATAACTCTCATGAGTAAAATAGAGAAAGCAAAGAAAGATCAAAAATATTATTTTCTATGGAATTCTATTATATACAGTACCAAAAATAAAATCTTTGCAATTAAGTGCCAGAACGGCAGTTATCCTTGTTTGGGGTTTTACGAGTAGAAGGAGCACAAAAGAAGCTGTCAAGGACGCTACACATGTTTGTTTGCTCTAGTTTCTCTGGCACACTGACTACTGCTTAGTTGGAGAGAATTCAACATTTATGTGTTATCTAAATTAGGTGTTACAAAATATGCTATACAATAATGAAAATTGCATGTTCTCATTGAGGGAGAGAGAGAGAGAGGGTTCGTGAGCACATTTTTTAGTTTGGTGACTTTTCAAATTTCACTTCTAAAGCCCTAAGGATCCCCGAAGATACCTGAAGGCTACTCCTTGCTTCCAATTAATTATAAGTTTGATTAGGTTTTCTTCTCTCAAGAGGACACTGTTTTCTGACACTCACAGCTAGGAATTTTATTTCCAGGACAGAAATCAATTATATAACTGCAAAAAATTATTTTTACCTTTCTTGATCAATAAAACATGCTTACAAAGAGATTGTAAAAATTAGGACCACAGAGAACATTAACAACTGAATAGAACTTGAACCTCCTGCCATATTCTTCCCCTCATATCCTTCCAGACCTGATTCTGAGCCTGGTCATAGCTTCTTTCCATGGATTCTAACTTGCTTTATAACTAGGGAAATGGTAGGGAAGTAGAAAGAACCCAAGATACCCCCTCTCAGTTGAATGCCACCATTCCTGGGTGAGATCACACTCACTGGATGTGTGCTTCACTCCCAGTCATCCTGCTTGGTCTCCTATTCTTTCGGCATTAAAGCTTGCACATTTTCTGTAGCAAATTAATATCTGCCTGCCAGAATCTCTGCCAATTACCTGCCCCAGCAGGCAGCACCTTGTACCTTGTATTTTGATTGGACTTGTTAGGAGCAATGTTCCAGCAATCGCTTCTCATTGATATATCTTTTCACTGTACACATCCAGAGTAGCTCCAGAGGCAGAAGCTCCTATTGAACCACATCAACTTGGCTTACAAACTCTGAAACCATAGCCCATTTTGTACAGTAATCTGACGCATTCCACCCACTATTGGGCCTGATTTTCCTCCAAACCTAGCCTAAAAATAAACAAGCTGGGCCGGCACCACGGCTCACTTGGCTAATCCTCCACCTGCAGCGCCAGCACCCTGGGTTCTAGTCCCAGTCAGGGTGCTGGATTCTGTCCCAGTTGCTCCTCTTCCAGTCCAGCTCTCTGCTGTGGCCCAGGAGTGCAGTGGAGGATGGCCCAGGTGCTTGGGCCCTGCACCCACATGGGAGACCAGGAGGAGGCACCTGGCTCCTGGCTTCAGATCGACGCAGTGCGCAGCCGTAGCAGCCATTTGGGGGGTGAACCAACAGAAAAGGAAGACCTTTCTCTCTCTCTCTCTCTCTCTCTCTCTCTCTCTCTCTCTCTCTCTGTCTAACTCTGCCAGTCAAAAAATAAAAAATAAAAAAACCCAAGCTAACAAAAATAAAATAAATTGTTATCTCCCCAGGAACTGCCAGCCAGTTCCCTGAAGGCTGGGATGGTCTATCTGAACCCAAGCAGCCTTTGGGGTGATTTGAGCCCTGGTTTACATAAAAGACATCTATTTTGAAAGGTCTTCTCCATGGTAAGAAGTCATTCCCATGATCACCAGAGACAGAAACAGAGGTAGCTGATGATCATGATAAGCTCTCACAGCGCCTGAGTGTGGCTTCACAGAACATTACCCACAGAGTAGCTTAAGTAGCTACTGCTCTCTCACTGGAGTTTTCAAAGGACATAATATGCGCTGAAACTCAAATGCAGTCCCTGTACAGGTTTCAGTTTAACTCACGCTAGCCAACTTTAACGGAAAACCATAGTAAAAGTTTGATTTCTAAATAAATTCATCAGTGAATTTAAATACATATATACATAACATACTTTCTCAATTTTTTGTCTCTAACCTTACATGCTTCTAATTCGGTACATGATCATAGATCCGACAGACACATCTGGTGTATGATATACTTTCTTGCTTTTTTGGCATATTATCCTCACATTTTTAGGGCCATGCAGGGTGTTAGTATTCTAGAAGCTAGAAGGTTATGGCTACCTAGATAATTCTCTTCTAAGGACTTTGGATGAACCAGCATCCAGAAACACATGTGATCATTCTACCTGGTACCTTTTTTTATCATTATGCTTCCTACAATTTTTTGTAACTTTCTGACTTGTGGCTAGGTCTCCCTATGCACTGATTCTTGCTTATACAAGGTTTAAAAACTAAAATAAATATACTTTATAAAATGAAATAAGCATAATAAAAGAAATAGAACATTCATACAAGTCTACACCTCCCCACATTTCCAAAATTAATAAACATTTACTCATATCCTCTTGTGTTCACTGTTCCTTCACAAGGTCCCTTAATGAAATTTAGCCTGATATTATATCTGATTTTTATATTGATGCACTTAATTATTAATACTATTTTACTAGCCATAAATATTTTACTTGAACTAATTTCCTCTGCAACAAAATTCCCCTGTCATCATTGGCTTGGGTATTCAGCAAAGCAGTTCCTGAACTAAGTAACTGCTCAAGGGTAATTTTACATCTCATCATAGGAAAAAACTAACATGTATTTGATGATTAAAGAAAACAAAAGTAACTATAGTGAACACTGGAGAGGGAGTCTGCACTAAAAACCAAAATGCAAAACAAACCAGGATACCAGAGGAAGCTCACTCTTTGAATATAGCTCTAGGTATAATAAGAAGCCAAATTACTTTAGAACTTACCCTATTCCCCTTAGAACCCACTAGAGGTGGCAATGGCCGAGAAGTGTATGATAGCAGTTTCAGATCTTCATTCATTTTCCTCTCACCGCCTAGCAGGCTAGGATGGATCAGAGGGAAATGAAGGTTCACAAAAGTTGGCAGTGACAAGACAGTACTGCAATGTCCAGGAAGGATCTCTGTAACAGGGTTCCGAAAGGGCCTTTGGCTTCTCCTGTCTACAAAGAAATGCTTTGAAGTGCAAATTAAATCTTAACTTCCAGGGCAGAGCCTGTTGCTCAAAAGACACCAGTGATAGCCTTTAGGTGGTTAAACTAATCCCATGCCAAGATGGAAGAATAAATTCTGATGTAATTTGTGAAGTAAAATGTGAAATGTAACTTTGAGGGACTCAGAATCATGCTCGTTATTAATTGGCAATTTGGACGTAGAATGTGCAGCAAAATTCGGCAATCTCATTCTCTACACCGAGCTGTGCCTTTAGAGCTCAGAAAAATTCTCAGTGCAAAGTCACTGATAAAGCTAACGTACCTATATTTTTTTACAGTTTGGGGCATCAGATAGGTTTTCCAATTATTTTTTGGTTTCAACTATATTGGTAAAATTCCCTGTAGCTCATCTAACTCTAATCATATAATTATGTTCCATTTAATTGAAAATGAGTAGTTAGAAATGCTTGGCTTCAAAAAAAAAAAGCAGGAAGCCTCAGATGATGAAAGTTGTCTTAAATTCTCTTTCTCTTTCAAACAAGACATTCTGTGTCATTATGTACTGAATAATACATCATATACCAACGATTATACAAAAGATTTGGGCAGAATAAGCAACATGTAAATATATATTATATATAATTATATGTAATTATATATTAAATAAATGCATTTATTTATATTTTAGAATAGAGCACAGTGGTTAGAAACCTAAATTTTAGTGTTCAATTTCCAGGAGTAATAACAAATTAACTAACAACTCTAGACTCGGCATCTGTGAAATATGAATAATAGTACCTAGTACCTACCTCAGTTGGACACGGCTGATTCCATCGCAATATCCTTCTAGTAGGCCTTCCTCTTCTGTAAATGCTGAAATAAGAAAAAAAAAAAAAACAGAATTTCTCTTGCTCTCTTAAAGCTAGGGTTTGCACTCAAGATGTTCTACCCATTCATGATATGTGCTTCTGCAGGTCTAAAGTGAACATCGTCAAAAGCCCCCTCACTGCTCTGCACGGAGATGCAGATTTTGTGTTGGTTTTCTCAGCATTCACATTACGCTATGGAGGCCCCATTTTTGAGGTCTGGAGGCCACAGTGGAATGGCTGCTTCCAGATAGCACACTCCAGTGCTCAGTCACCAGCGTCATGTGTGTCACGGGGAAGATGCTGTGTTGGTGGCTTGCCTAGGCTGACTTCCTGTTTGGAATAGATTTCAGCAGTGGGCATGTCCCATCATAGCATTTTAATGTATAAATCCCATGATGGTCTCTGATTTTGACAAAAATAGTAGCTACACCAGTGGGGCAGTTATGTGCTATTAGTAGAATCATTCCTATAACCCACCCTATGACCCATTTCTCACAATTACCTAAGGATTTTCTAAACTAGTTCCCCATTCTCCTCATTTATTATTGAGGTAAAATTTATATGTAGTGAAACACACATATCATAAGAGTAATATCTGATAAATTTCTAGCACTCATCAATGTATTCACCCTAACTTCACAAATGGACAAAAAAGTTCTATTGTGAAAGTTCCTTTGTAACCTGCTCCAATTCATCTCCACCTTCCATAGGTGACGTCTTCTGATTTCTATCACTGTAGGCAAGTTTTGCATCCCATAACATGGAACTGTGTATGGCACATACTGTTTGTTTCTAGCTTCTTTTGACCAAAATAAAGGTTTTGAGATCCATCCATTTTGTTGTGTGTATAAGTAGTTCATTTTCTTTTATTGCTTGTGTAGCACTCCTTTGTGGAAACATACCAAATGTATTATTTTTATTATTCTTATTTTAGCATAATATTTTTAATTTATATTATACTCAAAGGCTTACTGATCCCACTAAATAAAGAGTTCAATATAGAAAACCTAAAAAGACCAAAGTTAAGCAGGAAAATAGGCAAGGATCATAAACAATGATCAAATGAAAAGATGTCAATTTCATTCATACACAGTAAATTTTAAACTAGTCACATTTCATTAAAAACATAGTAGTATATCACTCTTTAACAATTTGCTTGACAAAGGTTTGAAACAAAGTTTGATAAAACATTGTACTGCAACAAAACTGATACACACAGAAATATTTCTATTTTGTTATTTTTTTTAATTTATCTCCCACATGTAAGGAAAAAATTTGGTGGGTGTCTTCCTCTGGCTTATATCACTTCATAGGATGTCCTCCAGCTACAGGCGTTTTGATACAAATGATAGAATTTCATTCTTTTACAGCTGAATAATACTCCATTGTGTGCATACATGTAAGATATATATATGTGTATATATATATATATATATATCTCACAATTTCTTTATGCATTCATCTGATGATGGACACCTTGGTTTATTCCATATTTTGGTACTGTGAACAGTGCTGCTATAAACATGGTGGTGCAGGTATCACTTTGATACAATGTGTTCATGACTTTTGGGAATATATTCGGGAGTGGGATTCCTGGATTGTGTGACAAATCTATTTTGAGTTTTTAAAGAAATTTTCAATCTGTTTCCATAGTGGCTGAACTAATTTACATTCCCAACAACACTGTTTAAGAATTCCCCTTTCTCCACATCCTCACCAGTGTTTGTAACTCTCCATCTTTTGGTTAATAGCCATTATGAGAGAGGTGAGGTGACATCTCATTGTGGTTTTGATTTGGATTTCCGTGATGGCTGGTGATGTGGAGCACTTTCCCAAACATATGTTGGCCATTTTTATTTCTTGTTCTGAGTAATGTCTATTGATGACCTCTGTCCATTTCTTTTTTTTTTTTTGTAGGTTTTTTTTTATTTAATAAATATAAATTTCCAAAGTACAGTTTATGGATTACAATGACTTCCCCCAATAATTTCCCTCCCACTCACACCCCTCCCATCCCCCACTCCCTCTCCCATTCCATTCACATCAAGATTCATTTTCAATTATCTTTATATACAGAAGATCAATTCAGTGTATATTGAGTAAAGATTTCATCAGTTTGCACACACACAGAAACACAAACTGTAAAAAACTGTTTCAGTACTAGTTATAGCATTACTTCACATTGGACAACACGTTAAGGACAGATCCAACATGAGAAGTAAGTACACAGTGACTCCTGTTGTTGACTTAACAATTTGACACTCTTGTTTATGGCGTCAGTAATCTCCCTAGGCTCTAGTCATGAGTTGCCATGGCTATGGAAGCCTTTTGAGTTCACGGACTTCGATCTAATTCTGACAGGGTCATAGTCAAAGTGGAAGTTCCTTCCTCCCTTCAGAGAAAGGTACCTCTTTCTTTGATGGCCCCATTCTTTCCACTGGGATCTCACTCACAGAGATCTTCCATTTAGGCCTTCTTTTTTTTTTTTTCCTGAGTGTCTTGGCTTTCCATGCCTAAAATACTCGCATGGGCTCTTCAGCCATATCCGACTGCCTTCAGGGCTGATTCTGAGGCCAGAGTGCTGTTTAGGACATCTGCCATTCTATGAGTCTGCTGTGTATCCTGCTTCCCATGATGGATCGTTCTCTCCCTTTTTGATTCTCTCAGTTAGTATTAGCAGACACTAGTCTTGTTTGTATGATTCCTTTGACTCTTAGAACTATCAGTGTGATCAATTGTGAACTGAAATTGATCACTTGGACTAGTGAGATGGCACTGGTACATGCCACCTTGATGGGATTGTATTGGAATCCCCTGGCACATTTCTAACTCCACCATTTGGGGCAAGTCCGATTGAGCATGTCCCCAATTGTACACCTCCTCCCTCCTTATTCCCACCTTTATATTTAACAGGGATCACTTGTCAGTTAAAATTTAAACACCTAAGAATAATTGTGTGTTAATTACAGAGTTCAATCAATGGTACTAGAACAAAACAAAAAAAATACTAGAATGGATAAAGTATTACATTGTACATCAACAGTCAGGACAAAAGCTGATCAAGTCACTGATTCTCATAGTGTCCATTTCACTTCAACAGGTTTCCGTTTGGTGCTCAGTTAGTCATCGCCGATCAGGGAGAACATATGATATTTGTCCCTTTGGGACTGGCTTAATTCGCTCAGCATAATGTTTTCCAGATTCCTCCATCTTGTTGCAAATGACTGGATTTCATTGTTTTTGACTGCTGTATAGTATTCTATAGAGTACATGTCCCATAATTTCTTTATCCAGTCTACTGTTGATGGGCATTTGGGTTGGCTCCAGGTCTTAGCTATTGTGAATTTAGCTGCAATAAACATTAATGTGCAGACAGCTTTTTTGTTTGCCAATTTCATTTCCTTTGGGTAAATTCCAAGGAGTGGGATGGCTGGGTTGTATGGTAGGGTTATATTCAGGTTTCTGAGGAATTGAGGAATCTCCAGACTGACTTCCATAGTGGCTTGACCAGTTTGCATTCCCACCAACAGTGGGTTAGTGTCCCTTTTCCCCACATCCTCTCCAGCATCTATAGTTGGTAGATTTCTGAATGTGAGCCATTCTAACGGGGGGGGGGGGGGAGGTGAAACCTCATTGTGGTTTTGATTTGCATTTCCCTGATTGCTAGTGATCTTGAACATTTTTTCATGTGTCTGTTGGCCATTTGGATTTCCTATTGAGGTCCTTGGCCCATCTCTTAAGCGGGTTGTTTATTTTGATTTTGTGGAGTTTCTTGATTTCTTTGTAGATTCTGGTTATCAACCCTTTATCTGTTGTGTAGTTTGCAAATGTTTTTCCCATTCTGTCGGTTGCTTCTTCACTCTCCTGACTGTTTCTTTTGCAATACAGAAACTTCTCAATTTGATGCAATCCCAATAGTTAATTTTGGCTTTGACTGCCTGTGCGTCCAGGGTCTTTTCTAGGAAGTCTTTGCCAGTACCTATATCTTGCAGGGTTTCTCCAATGCTCTCTAATAATTTGATGGTGTCAGGTCGCAGATTTAAGTCTTTAATCCATGTTGAGTGAATTTTTGTGTAAGGTGAAAGGTAGGGTCTTGCTTCATGATTCTGCACATGGAAATCCAATTTTCCCAGCACCATTTATTGAATAGACTGTCCTTACTCCAGGGGTTGGTTTTGGATCCTTGATCAAGTATTAGTTGGCTGTAGATGTTTGGATTGATTTCTGGTGTTTCAATTCTGTTCCATTGGTCTATCCATCTGTTTCTGTACCAGTACCATGCTGTTTTGATTACAACTGCCCTGTAGTATGTCCTGAAATCTGGTATTGTGATGCCTCCGGCTTTGTTCCTGTTGTGCAAGATTGCTTTAGCTATTCGAGGTATCCTTTGTCTCCATATGAATTTCAGCATCATTATTTCTAGATCTGAGAAGAATGTCTTTGGTATTTTGATTGGTATTACATTGAAAGTGTAAATTGCTTTTGGGAGAATGAACATTTTGATGATATTGATTCTTCCAATCCATGAGCATGGAAGATTTTTCCATTGCTTGGTATCCTCTTCTATTTCTTTCTTTAAGGTTTTGTAATTTTCATCGCAGAGATCTTTAACGTCCTTGGTTAAGTTTATTCCAAGGTATTTGATGGTTTTTGTAGCTATTGTGAATGGGATTGATCTTAGAAGTTCTTCCTCAGCCATGGCATTGTCTGTGTATACAAAGGCTGTTGATTTTTGTGCATTGATTTTATATCCTGCTACTTTGCCAAACTTTTCTATGTGTTCCAATAGTCTCTTAGTAGAGTTCTTTGGATCCCCTAAATAAAGAATCATATCATCTGCAAAGAGGAATAGTTTGAGTTCTTCCTTCCCAATTTGTATCCCTTTAATTTCTTTTTCTTGCCTAATAGCTCTAGCTAAAACTTCCAGAACTATATTGAATAGCAGTGGTGAGAGTGGGCATCCCTGTCTGGCACCAGATCTCAGTGGAAATGCTTCCAACTTTTCCCCATTCAATAGGATGTTGGCTGTGGGTTTTTCATAAATTGCTTTGATTGTATTGAGGAATGTTCCTTCCATACCAAGTTTGCTTAGAGTTTTCATCATGAAAGGTGTTGCATTTTATCAAATGCTTTCTCTGCATCTATTGAGATAATCATATGTTTTTTCTTCTGCAGTCTGTTAATGTGGTTTATCACGTTGTTTGTTTTGTGAACACTGATCCATCCCTGCATACCAGGGATAAATCCCACTTGGTCTGGGTGGATGATCTTTCTGATGTGTTGTTGCATTCTATTAGCCAGAATTTTATTGAGGATTTTTGCATCTATGTTCATCAGGGATATTGGTCTGTAATTCTCTTTAAATGCTGCATCTTTTTCCGGCTTTGGAATTAAGGTGATGCTGGCTTCATAGAAAGAATTTGGGAGGATTCCCTCTTTTTCGATTGTTCTGAATAGTTTGAGAAGAATTGGAGTTAGTTCTTCTTTAAATGTCTGGTAGAATTCAGCAGTGACTCTGTCTGGTCCTGGGCTTTTCTTTGTTGGGAGGGCCTTTATTACTGTTTCAATTTCTGTCTCAGTTATGGGTGTGTTCAGGTTTTCTATGTCTTCCTGGTTCAATTTAGGTAGGTTGCATGTGTCCAGGAATCTATCCATTTCTGGTAGATTTCCCTGTTTGCTGGCATACAAGTCCTTGTAGTAATTTCTGATGATTCTTTTTATTTCTGTAGTGTCTGTTGTTATGTTTCCTTCTTTATCTCTGATTTTATTGATTTGGGTCTTTTCTTTTTTTAGTTAGTTGGGCCAATGGGGTGTCAATTTTGTTTATTTTTTAAAAAAACCAGCTCCTCGTTTGGCTTATTTTTTGTAATTTTTTTTGGATGCAATCCTGTTGATTTCTTCTCTGATTTTAATTATTTCTCTTCTCCTACTAGATTTGAGTTTAGTTTGCTGCAAATTTTCTAGATCCTTGAGATGAACTGAAAGCTCATTTAGTTCATGCCTTTCCAATTTCTTGATGTAGGCACCTATTGATATAAACTTTCCTCTTAACACTGCTTTCGCTGTATCCCATAAGTTTTGGTATGTTGTATTGTTATCCTCATTTACTTCCAGAAAATATTTTATTTCTCTTTTAATTTCTTCTATGACACATTGTTCATTCAGGAGCATGTTGTTCAATCTCCATGTCTTAGCATATGCTCTAGGGATTCCTGAGTTGCTAATTTCCAACTTCATTCCTTTATGGTCTGAGAAGCTGCATGGTATGATTCTAATTCTTCTGAATTTTCTGAGACTTGCTTTATGGCCTAGTATGCGGTCAATCCTAGAGAAGGTTCCATGTACTGCAGAGAAGAATGTCAATGCTTTCTCTGTAGGATGAAAAGTTCTGTAGATATCTGTTAGCTCCATTTGGGCTATAGTGTTGTTGAAATCTACTGTTTCCTTGTTCATCTTCTGTCCTGTTGATCTGTTTGTTTCTGAGAGTGGAGTATTGAGGTCCCCCAGTAGTATTGTATTGGAGTCTAAGTCTCCCTTTAAGTCCCTTAACAAATCTTTTAAATAAACCGGTGCCTTGTAATTAGGTGCAAATATATTGATAATCATTATACCTTCCTGTTGAATTGATCCCTTAATCATTATATAGTGTCCCTCTTTGTCTCTCTTAACAGTTTTTGTGGTAAAGTTTATGTTGTCCAATATTAAGATGGCTACGCCCACTCTTTATTCATTTCTATTGGCATGGTATATCTTTTTACAGCCTTTCAATTTCAGTCTGTATGCATCTTTGCTGGAAAGATGTGTTTCCTGTAAGCAGCAAATAGATGGGTTTTGTTCCTTAACCCAATCAGCCAATCGGTGTCTTTTAACTGGACAGTTCAGGGCATTAACGTTCAATGTGACTAATGATAAGTGGTAACTTTGCCCTGCCATTTGCCAAAGATAAGTTCTAATATATGCTTTGAATTCCCTGTGATCTTTTGCTGTGAGGTTTCCTTCCTTTAACTTCTTTCATATTGATGACCGTGTTTTTTGTGTTTCTGTGTGCAAGACATCTTTAAGCATCTTTTGCAGGGCTGGACGAGTGGCGACAAATTCTTTCAATTTCTGTTTGCTATGAAAGGTCTTTATTTCACCTTCATTCACAAATGAGAGCTTAGCAGGATATAATATTCTGGGCTGGCAGCTTTTCTCTCTTAGCACCTGGGGTATATCTCGCCATTCCCTTCTAGCTTGTAGGGTTTCTGATGAGAAGTCTGCTGTGAGTCTAATTGGAGATCCTCTGAGAATAATCTGACATTTCTCTCTTGCACATTTTAGAATCTTTTCTTTATGTTTCACTGTGGTGAGTTTGATTACAACATGTCGTGGTGAGAATCTCTTTTGGTCATGTTTATTAGGGGTTCTATGAGCTTCCTGTATTAGGATGTCTCTGTCCTTCTCCAAACCCGGAAAGTTCTCTGCAAGTATCTCACTAAAAAGGCCTTATAATCCTTTCTCTCTCTCCATGCCTTCAGGAACTCCTAGAACCCGAATGTTGTTTTTTTTTTTAATAGTATCCTATAGATTCCCAACAATATTTTTTAGATTTCTAACTTCCTCTTCTTTTCTTTGGTTTGACTGTATACTTTCCTGTTCTCTGTCTTCTAAGTCTGATATTCTCTCTTTTGTTTCACTGACTCCGTTTTTAAGGCTCTCTAATGTGTTTGTCATTTGATCTATTGAGTTCTTCATTTCATTTTTTTTTTTTTTGACAGGCAGAGTGGATAGTGAGAGAGAGAGACAGAGAAAGGTCTTCTTTCTGCCATTGGTTCACCCTCCAATGGCCGCCATGGCTGGCATGCTGCAGCCAGCGCACCGTGCTGATCGAAGGCAGGAGCAGGTTGCTTCTCCTGGTCTCCCATGGGGTGCAGGGCCCAAGGACTTGGGCCATCCTCCACTGCCTTCCTGGGCCACGGCAGAGAGCTGGCCTGGAAGAGGGGCAACCAGGAAAGAATCCGGCTCCCCGACCGGGACTAGAACCCAGTGTGCCAGCGCCGCTAGGTGGAGGATTAGCCTCGTGAGCCGCGGCACCGGCCCCATTTCATTTTGATTTCTCTTCACTATCACAAGTTCCTGTTCTACTAGTTTCTGCATTTCATTTTGATTCCTACTTAAGATTTCATTTTCTCGAAGGAGATTTTCTATCCTGTCCACTAAGGAATTCTGTAGCTCAAGCATTTGTTTTTGAAAACTTCTATTTGTTCTTATAATTTTTTTGAAATCCGTATCTTGCATTTCTTCCATCTCATCATTTTCATAATCTTGGCTTGGGGTGTCTTGTTCTTTTGGGGTTGTCATAATGTCTTCCTTGTTCTTGTTTCCTCGGTTTTTGCATTTGTTGCTTGGCATTGTGGAGATATCTTTGGATTCTTCTTCCTTCATTGTGGTGTTTTCTCTTGTTAGACTATGACTGTATTAAGTGGGCTGCCTGCTTTTGATGGAGCCTTAGAGTCTTGAGATGGGTGTGGCCTGAGAGCTCTGTTTGGTTCCTCAGGGTTAAGGGTGTGCCAAAGGTGACACTCCCAGGTTAGGCGTGGTAAATCTCTCTCTTTCTTTCTTTCTTTGATTCGAAAGGGAAGTAATTCCTCACAGCTGAAGGGAATTGGAGGTAGTTAGCAGGCAAATGATATACCCACAGGAGCCAGAGATCAGAAGCCCTTTCCCAAGGACCACACAGGGAATCTGTGCTGCCCTCAGTGTGGGCTCAAATTCTCCTGCGGTCTCCCACTGGGTTGCTAAGGTTACCGAATTGTAGCGTCTCTGGAGAGTACTCACGTGAATTCCGTGAGTTCTCTCCCCCACCGTCTTTTTTCACAGTCTCAGTTCACTAGCACCACACATTCACTAGGTCCTAATCTCCTGTTAATTCACCCCTCCCAGAGTCAGGTTTTTCTGCTAGGCTGAGGGCCGGGGCAGACCTGAGTTCGCCCTGCTTATGACATATGTCCAAAATGCGCCTGCTCTTTGTATTGCTCGCCTTTGAGAGGTGAGCGGAGAGAGAGAAACTCATGTCCATATCGGTCACTTTTTTTTTTCCTCTCTCTTCTAGTTAGCCTGGTGAACTTTTCCCCACGGGGTTTCAAGCCTCGTTCCCTCTAGTCTCCTCTTTCCACTTGCCCGCCGGTGTCTCGGGCTCTTGAGGTTCGGCTCACCTCGCGTTCCAGCGCTGGTGTGTTGAGTCTGCCACTGGTGTCCCGAACTGTGGGCTCCCACGCTCTCCATGCAGGTCCACTGTGAATCACTAGTTCTGGAAGAGTTTCCTCTGCTGTTTCTTCCCCTACTCTTCCTTGAACCTGCAGTATCTTCACTTTTATTAAACTCTCTCTTCCCGGACTATCAGTGTGCTCCCTTCCTATTCCGCCATCTTGCCTCTCTCCTCTGTCCATTTCTTAACTGGATTGGTTGTTTTGTTGTGGAGTTTTTTGAGTTGCTGATATATTCTGGATATTAATCGTCAGATATATTGTTTGCAAATGTGTTTCCCATTCTGTCAGATGTGTCTTCACTGTATTGATTGCTCCCTTTGATGCTCAGACACTTTGGAGTTTGGTGTAATCCCATTTGTCTAGTTTTACATTTGTTGTCTGAGCTTTGGCGGTCTTATCCAAGAAGTCTTCACCTACACCAAGGTCTTTAAATGTTTCCCCTACGTTTCCTTCTAGCAACTTCAGTTTCAGGTGTCCAACTCCTTGCTAATAAACATTTGACATTTTTCTAGTTGGTAGCTATGATTAAAAAGCTGATAATATTCTTGATAAGACTTTTTCATGAACATAATCTTTCCTACTATTAAGAACCTAGAAGTAGAATTTGTATGTCAAATATAATGTTTATGTTATCTTTATAAGGAACTGCCAGGTTTCTAAATTTATTTAATGCTTTTATATTCCCACTAGCAATCCATGAAAGTTCAAATTGCTTCACATTTTCATCAGTCTTTAAAAATTGTTCTATTCTACTGAATATTAAATGATACCTACCTTCACAGAAATTATTCTTTCTATTAAAATTGCTGTCTTCAAAGCAAAGACTTTCTACCATTATAGATTTCTAGATATTCTTGTTCTTGGACTTTATAAAATTGGTACTATATACTGCACAGCCTATTATGTCTGGCTGCTCTAATGAGAGTAATTCATAGTGAAATTCATCCATGCCGTGGTTATGTCAATATGTGCTTGTATTTTTCATAAATTTATTCCTGACGTGTACTCATTTGCATAAGCATACCACAGTAAGTTTTTTCATATCCTCTGAATGGACTTTGGGTTAAGTCTTGGGCTATTATGAATGAAATTGCTGTTCATTTCCTTGAATGATTCCTCTGTAGACATGTTTTCACTTCTCATGGGTCAACAGTTAAATTACAGAATCATTGTATAGATTATATTTAACCGTATCCAAAATGATCAATTTTCCAAACCACTTGAGAAACTTTTCAGTTTCTCTGCCAATGTGGGAGAGCATCATTTCTCCAAATAGAAACTTTTCAGTCTGCAATTTTACCCATTCTTGTATTCTGAAGTACTGTAGCTTAATTTGCCCAATTTTAACAGGGTGGTTTTAATTTGCAGTTTCATTTGCCTGATGACTACTCATATATATTTCTGTGAAATGACTATTTGAGTTATCAGTTTTAAAGTTGAGTTGTTAACCTTTTTATTATTTCAGTAGGCCTTTGTACATTCTTAAAGTCTTTCTCAGATTCACGAGTTAAGAATCTATTTTTCCTACATTATAGTTTTCTGTTAGTCATAAAATGCTGTTTTAAGCAGAAATTATTTTTACCAAAGCCCATTTTGTCAGTATTTTTTCTTCTGGTAAATCTATGTTCTGACCAACTAACATTTTATTCCCTTTTGGAAACACTCTATCATTCTGTTTAGGAAATACTCTATTATTATTTGTTTTATGTCTATACTTAATCACCAATTAGTTTATATAGAAAGAATAGATTTCTAACAAGACCTGATTTTTTTTCCACCATTCACCCAACTGAATCAGCACTTTGGCTTATTTTTTTTTCAACTAATTATACTGGTGATTTGTCAAAAATCAGTTGCTTATTTATGTTTGCCTGTTTCTAGACTTCCTATTCTGTTTATCTAATCTATTTGTTTCTCCATCGTACCAACTCCACACTGCTTTGATTAGATAACTTTATGGTAAATGATGAAATCAGATAGGAAAACTTCAAGATTATTCTTTTTCAGTGTTGTTGTGGCAGTTCTGGTTTGTTTGTGTTTTCAAATAAATTTCAAAATAGCTTGTCTGCTTTTTTCAAACGGGTCCATTTGAACTTGGTGTGAATTACATTGATTCTCTAGATCAATTCAGAACGATTTTACTGCTTCTGACAAATTAACTTACAAAGTAATTGAATCTATAGTCAAACTGAATTTTTCACTTGTAGTAACTTTAATTTTATGGCATTAAAACTGGTTTTAAGAACTTTGAGAGTCCATTCTTTGTGTTAAGGTCTGTGATGAGAAGTGATGGACATTGGATTTCCTTGTATAGTAGTCTCCTTTATCACTGGGCATATGTTCCAAGCAGTTATATTAACCACAAATAATACCAAAACATATATAAAGCAAAGCACACTGGGGCCAGTGCTGTGGCGCAGTAGGTTAATCCTTGCCTGTAGCACCGGCATCCCATGTGGGCGTCGGTTCTAGTCCTAGCTGCTCCACTTCCAGTCCAGCTCTATGGTATGGCCTGGGAAAGCAGTAGAAGATGGCCAAGTCCTTGGGCCCCTGCATCCATTTGGGAGACTAGGAGGAAGCTCCCAGCTCCTGGCTTCGGATTGGCTCAGCTCCGGCCATTGTGACCATCTGGGGAGTGAACTTGCTGATGGAAGAACCCCCGCCCTGCCTCTGCTTCTCTGTAACTCTGCCTTCAAATAAATAAATAAATAAATAAATAAATAAATAAAACAGAAAAACATTTAACAATAAAAATGAGGCACAAGAGATTAGTAATAATTAATAACAAATTATTTTATGATAGCAATACAATATAACAGAACTTATATAAATTTGGTCTCTTTCTCTCTATGCAGGACAAAGAGATGATCCATATCCTGACAGAACACCATGAGATTTCATGAATTGTGAATTATGTGTCTGTGAAATTTTCATTTTTTAACATTTATTTGTTTGAAAGGGAGAGAGAGAGAGACGTAGAGAGGGAAAGTGAAGGAGGGAGGGAGGGAGGGAGGTGGAGAGAGAGAGAGACATAGAAACAGCCAGGGCTGGACCAGGCTGAAGCAAGGAGCCAGGAATTCCATCTGGGTCTCTCACTTGGGTGGCAAGGACCCAAATACTCGGGCTGTCCTCCGCTGTCTCCACAAGCACTAGAACCAGCACTGCCATGCAGGATGCCGGTGTCTCCAGGGGCCACCTCACCATAACGCAGCCCCTGGGATTTCTGAGGACTATTTTCCGACCATAGTTGACCACATAACTGAAACCACAAAACGTGAAACTACAGGAATGGGGGACTACTGTACTTCTCATAGAATTGTTAAGTTTTGGCCAGCGCCACGGCTCAATAGGCTAATCCTCTGCCTGTGGTGCCGGCACACCGGGTTCTAGTCCCGGTCAGGGCACCGGATTCTGTCCTGGTTGCCCCTCTTCCAGGCCAGCTCTCTGCTGTGGCCCGGGAGTGCAGTGGAGGATGGCCCAAGTGCTTGGGCCCTGCACCCCATGGGAGACCAGGAGAAGCACCTGGCTCCTGCCTTCGGATCAGCGCCGTGCCCCAGCACCAGCGCACCGGCCGCAGCAGCCATTGGAGGGTGAACCAACGGCAAAGGGAGTCCTTTCTCTCTGTCTCTCTCTCTCACTGTCCACTCTGCCTGTCAAAAAAAAAAAATTGCTAAGTTTCAAAACAGAATTTTCAGTACTCTCCTGCTCTTTGCTTTTCCACTTCCTGCTTTCTAGATTTTGGAGTTTTCTTTCATAATATAATATTAAATAAAGGCTCTGAGAATGGGTTTTTTTGTCTTACATTCAGTCTCAGGGAGGAAGTATGCACGATTTCACCAGTAAGAATGATTCTGACTATAGGTTGTTAAGGGTATCCTTTATCAGACTGTTTTCCCCTACTGCTGATTTGCTGGGGTAATTTCTCATAAAAGTATATAGACTTACTGAATGCACTGTTTGAATGTTTAAAAGATGATGGTTTATCTGCTTTATCATAGTAATAGAAAAAATTAGGATAAATTTTTGGATTTTATCTTTTGATGTTACATAGAGCAAAAGTCATATTTTTGGTGTCAAATTCTATGCATTTTATACATGCACAAATTTGTATAATCACAAACACAGGAAGGATTCAGAAAAATTCCCTCACCTTAAGAATTGCCTAATTCATTCCATTTGTTTCCAGAATCTCTTCAGAACCCACCCCTATCAACCACTGATCTGTTCTATCTTCCTGTATTATAACCTTTTCCAACATATAAAATAAATGAAACTATACAGTGTGCAAATTAAACACTGAGTTCTCTAAGTTATGTCACTGTACATATCAAGTGTTGGTTCTACTTTATCACTTAAATAATATTCCATCAGATTGATATGTTTGCTCATGACAAACTAATCTTGACTTACTGAAATAAAAGCAGTTGGCTATAGTATATTTTGATGTCTTTTGCTATGTATCACTAGACATATTTGGTATGTTTATTCAACAAAAGTCGTGTATGAAGCATATTGTTCTATAAGCTGCTTGTACTGGCCTTGCCAGGTTCGAATACCACTAATATTCAGGCTGCATTAAACAACTGGAGATACTAACATTCTTATTTTAGAACAACTTGTGTAATGCTTGGATTGTTTCTTCAACCATAGCCAGTAAGTATTTTAATATTTGTATTTATTCATTAAATACTTGTTAGATGTACAAATGAGGCCAGAAATTTTGTATGAAATATTTAAATTATTATAATTTGTATATTACAGAGGATCTTTTTCCTTGGTTAATATGTATGACTTTCAAAGATTTGTTCAGTTCCAACAAAGTGGCAAATTTACAGTTGTTAAAAATTTTCATTGGTTATGTTTTTAAAATTCCTAAAATCTGTAGTTCTATCCTGATTCCATTTCCCATATTGATTATTTGTGCTTTCCACTTTGATTGATTTGTCTTCCTAAAGAATATCAACTATTTAATCTTTTTGATCTTTAATTTTTCCTTTTTGTTCATTTCCTAGTATACTGATTCTTTTATTTCTGATTTTTCCTTTATTTATTTTGTTTCTTTAATATTGGAGCTTGCTTAGAACATTGATTTAACTTCATTTGTAATGTAATTATTTTAAATTTTACAAAATATCCTATAGCTTTTTCATATATTTGATATATTGAATTTTTGTTATTATTCGCTTCTCAATGTGTACTATTTTCTTTGATTTCTAATTGTAGTATCATCTTATCTGCAATGAATGTAAACAGATACGGCTGGGCTAATGTCTAACATTTCATGCTTGTCCTGTATGTATGCTGTGATTTCAGCTGTCTTTTCTTGCTTATCTCTTTAGGATTTTTCAAATTATATTCAATACCTCAGTTATTTCTTATATTTTATTCTTAGTTTTGTAGACTTTAATAATTATTGAAAAGGGGCTGGCGCTGTGGACACAGTAGGTTAACCCTCCACCTGTGGTGCCAGCATCTCATATAGGCACAGGTTTTAGTCTGGCTGCTCCTCTTCCTATCCAGCTCTCTGCTATGGCCTGGGAAAGCAGTAGAGGATGGCCCATGTCCTTGGACCCCTGTATCCACGTGGGAGACCCAGAGGAAACTCCTGGTTCCAGGCTTCGGATTGTTCCAGTCCGGCCATTGCGGCGATTTGGAGAGTGAACCAGCAGATGGAAGATCTTTCTGTCTCTCCCTCTCATTGTCTGTAAATCTACTTCTCAAATAAATAAATAAAATCTTTTTAAAAATAAATTATTTAAAAATAATTTAATATTTAATAATTTAATATTTAATAGTTTAAATATTTAATAATTTAAAAATAATTTTAAAAATAAATTATTTAAAAAATAATTGGCCAGTACTGTGCCTCACTTGGCTAATCCTCCACCTGCAGCACTGGCACCCAGGGTTCTAGTCCCAGTTGGGGCGCTGGATTCTGTCCTGGTTGCTCCTCTTCCAGTCCAGCTCTCTGCTGTGGCCTGAAAAGGCAGTGGAGAATGGCCCAAGTGCTTGGGCCCTGCACCCACATGGGAGACCAGGAGGAAGCACCTGGCTCCTGGCTTCAGATCAGCGCAGCACGCTGGCCGTAGTGGCCATTTGGGAGGTGAACCAACGAAAAAGGAAGACCTTTCTCTCTGTCGCTCTCTCTCTAACTCTGCCTGTCAAAAATAAAAAAATATATAAAAAATATAAGAGAAAAATAAAAAAATGGAAGGGGAAACTATGAGAAGGACTCTTGTGTTGTTTTACTTGAATGAATGATATCAATCTGAACTAATGATTATTTAAAAATATACTCCCAAACTCTTCCATCGAACGTCTTAGTAGAAATTTCACTCAATACAATGAGTATATAATGTCTAGATGTGATTTTTATTTTTTAAATTATTTACTTCAAAAGTAGAGAGACAGAAAGTGAGAAAGACAGAGAGGGAGAGAGAGAGAGAAAGAGAGAGAGGCACTGGTTCCCTCACCAAATACCTGCAATAGTTGGGGCTGGACCAGGCTGAAACCAAAAGACCAAAACTCAATGCAGATCTCCTATGTGAGTGGCAGGGCCCCAAGCGGTTGTTCCATCACCTGCTGTGTTCTCTGCTGTGCATTAGCAGGAAGCTAGACTCAGAAGCAAAGCTGGGACTCAGACGAGGGACACCAGTGTGCAATGCAGTTCTCCCAACTGGTGCCTTAACTGCCATATCAAATGCCTATACTTCCAGCTAAAAGATATTAGGTTGTACACTGGAAATACTAAAAGTAACAATGAAATATTTTGCTGTATGAGGAAGTACAAATGTGTTCAAATACAAAAGGTGAAATATTGAAAGGATTACCTGAAAGAAACACCACTGAGGAAATTCAAGACCAACATCAAAAATTAACAGTGATAAGTGGCTTATGATGCAATGATTAAAAAATGAATTGAGAAGAGGATAACACGAATATAGGATAGGAAATTTTGATACACATCCAAAGACACATTTTATAAGAAATTAGAGACTGGTATGGAGGGAGAAAGCTTCCTTATAGAATCAAAGAAATCAAAAAAATTCACCATTTTTCAACTAATAACATAATAACTAATTTTTAAGTTTCATCACTAAGTTACCAAATCAGAGCTAAAGGAAAATACACATTCATATTTGGAGATTCTTGTACTTCTGTCTCATTAATTGATAAAACAAAGTAGAAAAAGTCAGTGAAGATGTAAGAGCTCTGAACAACACCATCAACAAACTTGAATGATGGCAGATTATAGAACACAATAACGAATGAACAATGTACATCGATTTCAAGTGCACATGGAATATTCACAGAGACCATATGCTCAGCCAGAAAGTATGTCTTCATAATAATCAGATAATGCTATTAGATTCATTAGCAAGAAGATATCCAGAAAATTCTCAAAATTTGCATACCAAATAAATATACGTCTAAATAACATATGGATCAAAGAACAGTGTATAGCAAAATTTACAGGGTATGTTGAATTCCATATTAATGAAAAAAATCTAAATTCATATAAGACAAAAAATAGTAATTAAAGGGAAATGTATAATTTAAATGCTTATCTTAGAAAAGGAATGTGTAAATGTAGGACACAAAGCTCACCCTTCTTCACCAAGAAGCTGGGGGAAAAAAACAACTGAACACATTAAGTCCAAAGAATATAGAAGGGAGAAACAGTACACATAGTAACAGAAATAGAATAGAAATAGATATGAAACATTTGCATGAAATAGATATCAAGCAAATGATAGAGAATCACACAATAATATTGTTTCTTTGAAGAAAGAGGGAGGATCCTGGATGAATCAATAATGAGAAGCCACACTGACCTCAGCTACAGAATGATACCAGGAAAACAAGATGGAGGGAAATTAACAAGGCAGAATGGACAGAACAGCATAGAGACTGCATGGGACAGTGAGGAAAAAGAACAGACAAGCTGCTTCCAGCTACTCCAACAGCCACTCCTGCATCTACACAGCTACTCCCAGCTAGGAAGCACCATCTTGCCACGGTAAGGTTATAAGAGCCTGCCATGGCCCCTAGCACTGGCAGCTTTGACTAATGGAGAATCCCATGGCCCCTACTGGCTTCAAGTCCAGCCTGAGGAGCTGGTGGAGGTCTGGGCAACTACTTTGCTCCATGAAGGGAGGCCATGTTGCCTCACTCCCTCCCCTACCAAAGCACCAGAATCACTTGATGTGCCGGAGCTGAGCTGAACTCTGTCTTGACTTGCGGAACAGCAGGCAATCCTTCTGCAGCAAAAGGCTGCTGGGGCCAGGGCAGCTTAGAGGCAGAGAGCAGACTCCCTTGCACTCAGAATGTGGGAATTTGGGGCATAGGCCACAGAGCAGAGAGGGTCGCAGGTTGTAGCCAGGGTTCTAGGTTGTGGCTGGGTTCATGTGCACCAAACAATTGTCACTGGGGAAACCTGGAACTCCCTGCATCCTGGGGATGGGTATCATGAAGCGGTTGGGGGACACACTGTAGGGTGGGTCAGTGCTCTGAAGGGCACAGATGAGTGGGTGGATAAAATGTACAGGAACCATGAGTTGTGAATCACCTGTTTCATCATGGCACATAGAAAGGCTGGTACTATGAATACATAATCTGGCTCCAACATCTCCTCACCCCATATAGCCAGAGATATTCTACCACACACATAATAGGTATCGTTCAGTACCCTTTCCCCACTCACAAATGGTGGCCAGAGCTCCCTGACCCTACCCAAAACACATCCCTGGAACTTATGTGTAAGCCTTAGGCACCCCACCAAGCACCAGAATCACATTTCCAGTAATAAATCCTACAATCAAAAAAAAAAAAAAGTCCTCTAGAGGAGACAGTAACAAGAAACACCAGAAATTCATAAAAATCAACATAGAAACACAAGAAACATTAGCAAGGAAGACAATATTACTCCCCAAAAGGAACACAATTATACACCAATATTGGACTATGGCAAAGAGGCGACTGACAAAATGCCTAAAATATAATTCAAAATAATGATTGTTAGGGTACTCAAAAACACAGAGAAAACAGTTAAATGAAATAAGGAAATTAACATGTCACATGGATGAAAAATCCTGCAAAGAGATAGAGATATTAAAAAAGCAGAAATATTAGAGATGAAACATTCAATGAGTCAAATAAAAATTACAGTGGAAAGCCTTAATAGACGTGGTGAAGGAAAAGAAAGAATATCTGATATACAAGACAGGTTTCTTGAAATATCTCAGTCGAAGAAGATAAAATTAGAAAGATTGAAAACGGGGTTTGTTGTCTATGAGATACCATCAAGAGATCAAAAATACAAGTCTTAAGATTTCCAGAAGATATGGGTAGAAGGAATGGCTCAAAATAAATCTCTTCACTTAAAAATAGTGAAAGTGTCCCCAGTATGGAGGAAGATATGGACATCTAAAAACAGGAAGAATATAGAACTCCAAATAGGCATGATCAAAAGAGTTTCTCACTGTGACACATTACAATCAAACTTTCAAATGTAAAACATAAAGAGAACACCATAAAATTTCAAGTGGAGAAACACCAGATCACCTGTAAAGAACTCTCATCAGAAAGGCAGCAAATTTCTCAATAGAAACTGTGTAGTCCAGAAGAGAATGGAAAGATATATTCTAAATTCTAAAAAAAATAAAAAATAAAAAATTCTCACACCGAAATCAAAAAAGAGCAAATGCTTGTGAGGATGTGGGGGAAAATGTTCCCTAATGCACTGTTGGTGGGAATGCAAACTAGTACAGCCACTGTGGCATACAGCATGGAGATTCCTCAGAAAGCTGAAAATAGATCTACCATATGATCCAGTCATCCCACTCCTGGGAATTTACCCAAATGAAATGAAATCAGCATATGAAGGAGATATCTGTAACCTATGATTATACAGTAGCTCAATT